>NC_142438.1:30340000-30640000 GCF_059453495.1 Arachis ipaensis | reverse complement strand
ATCCTCCGTGCTGGGCATAAGGTACTCATCGATGAAGGCCAAAGCATCAAAACGACGATCCATCACCGACGGGACCGCGCCCTCCCCCCTCCACCATATTCTCACTATCATCATCCCCCGACCGCTTTCGCTTCCGAGAAGCACCCTCCGGCAACACCACAACCACATCATCCTCAGCCCCCTCACCCTGACCTGACCCTTCGGTGCCACCTCCAGTCAACGTGAGATCCTCAGAAACATTTCTCGTGTCATCAGTAGGTCGTGAGGACGGAGTAGAGGGGTACCGCCAGAAGGAGTCCCCTGAGACAACTGAGCTTTCAATCTTGCAAAATTCGTCAAACCCCTAGCCATCTCAACTACGAAAAAGATCAAAAGAAGGAAAACGCATAAGCACCCAACTCGGAACAAAAAAAAGGGGGGGCTCACACACCAACATAGGTCCGACAAGCGACCGGGTCACTCATCACGTCCCTGGGGTTAAGAGGACGCTCCCCAAACAACTGCCACAAAACAAGGGCGACATCCCGATCCTCCGTAGTCAAGAACTCCTGCGTCACCCGAGTAAGAACAGATGGCCCCGCCCTAAAATTCCAGTACGTGGGGAACCGTCGCTCACCCTCCAACGTCAGCTAGAACGGATGATGCCCACTTGCAGGACGGACTTTGAGATACCCACTCTTAAACCCATGAAACGAATCTTCATACAAACCGAAGACCCGACGATGAGGCTGAGCCCTAAAAGACATATACCCCTTCTTGTGCTTCCCCTCCTTAGTAGGAAGGGTGCACAAGAAGAGGAAAAGGAACACATTCACAGACACCGGAAGCTCCAGGAACTCGCACACGAGTTCGAAAGTCCGAATCGCCGCCCAAATATTCGGATGCAGCTGGGACGGCGCCACGGAACATCGACTTAACAACTCCTGAACGAAAGGGGAAAAGGGCAACTGCACGCCAAGACGGGTGAACATTGCCTCGTACACCCATAACCAATCCGAAACGGTCTGCGAATCCAAATTGGTATAACAAACCCTCTCGTCAACCCCTAGAACGGAAAACTCATAATGAGATTCGGCGTCACCGCCCCCGCAAATAGCCCCCTCATCACGAAGCCGCTGGAGGTCCACCTCTCTCATCCGCGACGGTGTCCCCCACACATCGCTGGTTACCCAGGAGTAAAGGGCAGGGACGCCCCCCGCTGGTATCACCGGAGCCCTCACACCCTCGGTCCTTCGACGCGCCATACCTAAAACATTGATGAGCACCACCATCAGCCTAAACCAACACGGCAGAAAACGGCGAGGGAAAACTGAAGCAAAGGCCACTACCCACTACCAACCACACAGCGGTGCTCATCCCCCCTACGAAACCCACCACCCAAAAGAACAGAAATACCATACACAAAAAGACAACCCCAGTCCACACTAAAAGCACAGAAATGAAAAAGCAGACAAGAATACCATAACTGCAAAATAAGCAAAGGAAAGATAAGGCTAACCTGATAATGCAAAGCAAAAGCCTGAGGAATGCTGGAAACAGAGAAGCAAGAACACAACTAGAAACACAAAACAACACCAGAATAGAGGGAAAACTACTCTCGAAAGCTTAAGAGCCAGGAAAAACAACAAGGAAAAGGAAAAGGGGAACCAAAAATGGTTTTTAAACCCAAAAGAAAAAGACGAAAATACCCCGAAGAATAAAGGTAGCGCAGAAGGGCAAGAATGAGAAATTTTCCCTTACAATAAATGCCCCTTCGGGAAACCAAAAAGCACGCCTCGAAAAAATTAAATGGGCGCAAGGAAATGGAAGGTTCTCACCAAACAAACGGCACGGAAGACGAACCAAGCCCAAAAACCACAAAAAAACTGCTACCGGGACGCCGACAACACAACATCTATCAAACGACCCGATGGAACGACTAAGCAACCAAAACCATTCCTCTCAGCGACAGAGACCGACCTCGATCGTCCTCCCACTGCGGGAGCAACTGTTACGGATTCAACCTACGGATCCTACACCCAGAATAACCCCGGACCCGGTCGCTTAGATCCAAAACCCACTCCACCATTCAAAGGGCCCGAAACCGGCCCAATAAGAACTCCTAACCAACTTTCGAATTCAAATGTCTCCCTTATCTTAGCCAAACAAGATAAGATAAGATATTCACCATCACCTATAAATAGAGGACCCATGTCCCTCCAGGTATTCATTCATTCCTCACACCTTCTACCTCTTAGATCCATTCTGACTTGAGCGTCGGAGTGTCTTTGCAGGTACCACCCCCTATCGCTCCAGTCAGATAATCCGGCATCCGCCTCGACCCACAAGTTTCCGATCTATCTCTCAAATCGTACCGGAGACATCCAGTACAGTAGGCATGGATTACCATTTGTCTCGTTCGTTGGGGTCAACCACCATGACAAGTCAATCCTCCTCGGTTGTGCTTTGCTTGGGAATGAGGAAATCCCAAGTTATGAGTGAGTCTTTAGCCAATGGGTGAAGTGCATGGGAACTACTCCACAACGTATCATAACCGACCAATGTCAGTCCATTTTTCGTGCGATTAAAATTACTTTACCCGACACACACTACCGATAGTGCATCTGGCATATTACGAAGAAGTTACCGTTCAAGTTTGGTGGTTACCGCCGGTACAAAGCTTTGTATGATGACCTAAATGACATTGTGTGGAACTCTCGGACTGAGGAGTCATTTGAAGATAATTGGGTTGATTTTATAGATGACTACAACTTACATAACAACACATGGCTGTCAGGTCTGTTACTGTACGATCACTTCACATGCTTTAATTGAGAATTGTTTGGATTCTTGATTTTTAGTATATCAGTAACTGTGGATGACAATTATATGGATGTTCAGTATAGTATACATTAGGATGTTTAGTATACCAGTGATTGGGATGGTCATTTCTCAGTTGTAGTAATATTTCTGGTGTAAGGTTTCTATGCTTAAATTGGGATTCTTTTTTTTTGTAGATCTGTATGATGACCGACGCATGTGGGTCCCGATATACTTCAAGGGTGAATTTTGGGCTGCCATGAGGAGTACACAAAGAAGTGAGAGCATGCACGCATTCTACGGTGGATATTTACACAGTAAGACTAGCTTGGTTCAATTTGTTAACGAATATGACAATGTTCTTGGGGTCAAGGAGCATAGAGAATTGAAGGATGATGCTGCAGACTCGAGGGGGTTATCCCTTGTGCAACGACATCGCCTATGGAAAAACAGTTTTAGCAATAGTACACAACAAGCATGTTTAGGGATGTTCAAACTGAGTTTGTGAAGAAGGCTAATTGCAGAGTTTCTGTAGTAGATGAACATGGTCCATTGGTCTACGTGAAGGTGGAAGAGGAGATACTAGTCAACGATACTATTCTATGCATTCCGTACGACGTTCAGTATGACCCTTCCACACAGCAAGTTCGTTGTGAGTGCAATCTTTTCGAGAGTTCAGGTGTGTTGTGCTGTCATTGTCTTGAAGTTTTTCATTCGTATAACGTGTACAAAGTTCCTACCTGTTATGTTCTTCCCCGATGGAGCAAGATAATAAAGCGCAAGCATACGTATGTCAAAAGTAGCCATGATGTCAGTCGGTCGGATGAGAGTCATGTTGCATTCAGGGGACTGTGAGCACACTTCTATAATATTGCTCAAGAGTTTGTTAGTGACGATGACAAAACAGCATTGCTGCATGCTGCTTTGGAAGAAACAAGGGCCAAGTTGGATGCGCACCGTGCCAAGAAGAGGTCCGAGAGCGTGTTTGAGCCCGACACCAGCAATGGCTCACAGAGTTCGAACATTGTCGGTGTTGATGACATCCAAGCCCCATCGAAGGTCACCACAAAGGGTAGGCCAAAGGGTAAGAGGCTCGGCACTGCCCTTGAGAAGTCCTTCAAGAATTCAACGCGGAGGAAACACAAGAATTCATCCCCGGTAAAAGTTTGGGTTAAATCTCAACTTTATATATTTATTTGGTATAGTACTATTCTACATCATAACTGTTTGCCTTTTTCTTTTTTTTGGTGCAGGTGGTTTATTCGCACGCTTCGCAAGATGTAAACCATGGTTCAGTTGTTGGCCGAAATGTTCCCGAACAAGCCGGTGGTTTCATGTCTTTGTTAAACTCCTTCAATAAAAAGTAGGATTAGTTGAATAAGGTTGTGATAGTGTTTATCTGTTTATATGTGTTTTAAGGGTTCATCTTAGTTTTAAGGTTTGTAGGCAGCTGTTGCAGAAGTCTATATGTTATTTATTCGAAGAACCCTTTTTCCATGTGAGAACGAACGACCTTGCTCTTATAATTTTGCTTAGTCTTAATGCACAATGACTATAGTTCATGGTTATTCTGTAATTTACGAGATAGTTTAACCAAATTGTACTTGATTTGTACCTGCTTTACTGTATAACTTTTCGATACGTAGCCGTTTGTCCTATACATTGGCTTCACGGTTTTTTAATCAAATTAAGTAGATGTTCAATTCTGTATGTGATCGGATGTTCATTTTGTCTCCACACATGGATGGTTATCCGTTGATATTTGTGTGTCCAACGATTGGTTATTATGTCTTAATTTTGACTGATTTACAATGTCTTAATTTTGATTGGATGTTCAATTCTGTATGTGACCGGATGTTCAGTTCCTCTCTAAGCATGGATGGTTACTCATAAAAAATATTCTTCCTGGAATTATGTCATACTAATGTGGCATAAATCCTTTTAAGCTAACATAACCAATAAATCCTTATAAGATAACATAACAAATAAATCCTTTTAATGTAGAACAAAAAAAAATCCTCCTAGAATAATGTCATTCTAATGTGGCATAAATAAATCTCAATTCTGTATGTGATCGGATGTTCATTTTTCTCTTTTAAGTCTAGATGTTATTTATTCCAAGAACCCTATTTCCATGTGAGAACGAATGACTTTTCTCTTTTAATTTTGCTTAGACTTAATGCACAATGAGTATAGTTCATGGTTATTCTATAATTTACGAGATAGGTTAACCAAATTGTACTTGACTTGTACCTACTTTACTGTATACCTTTTTGATACGTAGCCATTTGTCCTATACATTGGCTTCACGGTTTTTTAATCAAATTAAGTGGATGTTCAATTCTGTATGTGATCGGATGTTCATTTTGTCTCTACATATGGATGGTTATCCATTGATATTTGTGTGTCCAACGATTGGTTATTATGTCTTAATTTTGACTGACTTACACTGTCTTAATTTTGATTGGATGTTCAATTCTGTATGTGACCGGATGTTCAGTCCTTATAAGGTAACATAACAAATAAATCCTTTTAATGTAGAACCCAAAAAAAATCCTCCTGGAATCATGTCATTCTAATGTGGCATAAATAAATCCCTGAGCATATCAACATCGAGTAACATAATTATAATATGGTATTTCAATTCTATGTAGATAAACCTAAGTTAGCAACCTCTTCCTCCCTTTGCGCATTGCCCCCTTCGGTAATCCTTCCGCACGTTCAATCAACGACCTCATGCTAGGTGCAGTGTATGGTGAACTAACTTCCTTCTTCTTGTTTCGTGGTGCATTGCACCGAATAGGTTTAACCTTGTCTTCCAATGACGAAATAAGCTGGTGGACCAATGCATTGTGCGGGCTACAAATAATGTCTAGCATCAACTCCATCCTGTCTGATCCGAGTGAATCCTGTGACTAGATTTATCAGTCGATTTAGTATTAAGCACTGTTATAGTGATATTTTTACAACATCAATCATGACATTTGCGCAAATGTTATTTAACAAACCTCATCCCATTCGTAAAGTTCACGATCTTCGGTCCAACTTTCCATGAACTTAATAACACACATGCCACAGTCAAAGCTACAGGAAAATAAAATACTATTGCAATTAGGTTGACAAAAATCTTTTTACATGGTACGCCACATTATTAAAAGGAAACTAAAAAAGCCTCAAATTTGGGTTATAAAGTCATCTCACTTGTTTGGTTGCTTTAGAACCCGGGCGTATGACCGAGCTGGGCCGTGCGTAGTCCGAACGAATGCAGGAATAGAAATACTTGCCATATCCTCACATAGTCTCTCTTGAAAAACATGGAACAAACATAGTCGAGCAAAATACTGTCGAAGGAGATAATACGGCTGTATATTGAATAAAAGAAGTATGCTAACTTACCACATATGCATCGAGCTTGTCTCGTTTATCATCTTCTGGTGCAGAATGCAGACTGTCGAGTATAAGTATGCGCTTCGCAATTACCTCAAATGCATATACCCACCAATGGCCCCTCCAATGATAAGAAATTAACCACTGCAACAAACAGTACATATGAATGACATTTTTCATGTGAGAAAATAAAAAAAAGAGAACAAAACAAAACCTATTGATCTCCCTCGACCATTTAAGAACCTAAACATTCTCAAATCATGTGACAACCTATTTCCAATACCGGGTTCAGGATGGACATAAATATTTAAATACAAAAAATCAACTCACCCATTTTCTCTTTGCTGCTACTACTTTGTCAAAGAACCTTGTATCATCACCAAAGCTTGGACTAAGACCATCATAAATTGGTGTCACACCATCCATAAATGATTCCAGACTAGCATTTCGTATCACTGATTCCTGCAAACCCACACATAGTAAGAATCCCAAGAAAAAAGCTTTTTCCACATTATAATAAGAAGCATGTAATTACCAATATGCCTGGACACACGCAATAGAATTCTCGCTTGAATCTAGATGATTCAGTGTCGTTGAAAGAATAGCACATCCATTGAATTACCTACACAATTTATTCAACAAGTGTAATCTAAACACCGATATAAGGATTTGGAATTAAAACGCATGATTAAGTTCATATACTTACGCAGCTGTTGACCCAACTGTGGGGTTTCAAGGTCCAGAAATCCTTCCTTTGTAATACCATGTAGTCCCGCCCTTCATAGGAAGCTAAATCTTGATTTTCATTCAAGGACGAGTTAACTATCCATGTTCTGATTTGTTTTTCCGTAGTCTCCCCCAACTTTATTTCTCTTAGCCTTGGATGAATTGAATGTATTGGGAATGGGGTTGGAGTCTTTTTAAGCTGAGTTAAACCGAGTGAAAAGCACGGTTTACCTGGACTCAGTGTGTGGTAGGTTGATTTGTTTGGTAATACCGTTTGCAGGGGTTGCATGATTATGGCTTTTGTTTCGCGCCCCTTGTTCAACATTGTTGAGTACTTGCTCAAATTCAGGACACTAAACGATCGAGATGTCAAATTCACTGCAAACGAATGCGACATGATGTTAGCTAAAACAATAAGTCATGCCTAGCTAGACGGCTAATTACATGGCATGGGTATGAAAAAATAACGAAGAAAAACATACAGTAAGGTAATCAAGAAACCACTAACCGGTCAAAATCATAGTCACTGAGTTGCAAAAATGCTGCTGGCGGTGTGTGTGGAGATCCATTTTTTAGGTGAGTTTTTTCTACTTGAGTACTTTCATGATTCTCCTTGAACACCGGATCTGCTTGTCTTACATCATGTGCCGGAGGGTGTTGTTGGAATAACCGTATCCTTCTAGCAAGCGACACATTGTCATCATCATTAGAATCTGGGAATACAAAAGGCGCAGCATTGCTTCCTCGGTCATTTTCTCTTGGAATTGCTTTTTTGGTGCGGCGTCTAGATCGGCTCCTGTGGACAAGCACCTTTCTCCTTGAACCAGTCTTGGATTCCTGTGGTGTAAAACAACCAAAAACCCAATAAAGTGAACATCCAATTCAAATTAGCGCATGAGCTATCATAAAGAAAGTAGATCACCTTTTCTGCCTCCTTATAGCTTGGCTGAGATGTAGTCTTGTCTTGGGTAGACGGAGATTAGTTAGTGTCCTTGCGGGGCCTTTTACACCCTCTTTTCTCTTTAACTGCTTTACTCGAAGACTGCTTCTTATGTTTTTTCTCTTTCATTGAATTGTTGACTAGGCTACCCTGTGTGTTCAACATGGGACAACAAATAGATGGAAAAAACTAATGTCAACGTTAAGGCTCTAGGGAAACAGAACAAACTCACAATCGTTCATCAAAACTAACTATCTAAAGCCATAATATAATGAACATCCAATACCCTACTACAGTGAACATCTTCAATTAAAACCAAACCAATTATAACTGAAAGCTATTTGACAATCAATCAACTAGGCAACCCTATAAAGCAATTCATCCATCCAAAAAAATTAATCATAAACAAGCCATCCAAATAAATTAATCATAAGTTATCTATCCAGTTTAGATCAGAACCTAATTTGAGCATCTTATATCCTTCTGTTTAATTAAAAATACGACACAACAATTGTATTCAAACAAGCTTTCAACATAAAAATATGTAAATATCATTCACGGTCATTGGATTCAGCTCTTCCAACTGTTCATTTATAAACTCCATATATCAAAACAATCCATACAGCCACATAATGAAATAACTTTACAATTACAACTTACTCTCTCGTTAACTGCTTTACTCGAAAAATGTTTCTTCTATTTTCTCTTGTTCCTTGCATTGCTGACTATGCAACCCTATGTGTTAATCATTGGGAAAAAAAGGGATATTAAAATCAACGTGAATCGCCATTTGCATTTGTGTTAAACTAGAATATAAAAAATGCATTATTAGAGATTGAACCTGTGAGATAACTTGGTCGGCCTTCTTATCAAGTTCATTTATGGTCCATTCAACAATCCAGGGTTCGGGTACTCGACATGAATGCAACGGACCATGCTTTAAGTGCTGAAAGTACAAAACCTATACAGAAATAACTTAAATTTTAGGAATTACACCTACAGCCGTACATTGGTTTTAAATTTAAGTAATTTATTGCCATTACCAGCAATACGAACATGCACCCGCCGCATGTTTCCCTATTCTCGTCTTAGAATTTTCTTATCGTATCTCGCAGCCACTTTAATATGTGATACGGCCAATGAAACCTACTAGGGTTCGAGACATCCAATATCGAAGGGAGGTGCCACGGAGAAATGGTCTACTGGCTTGTGGGATTAAGAAACATCTTCAAAACAACCATGATAAAGTATCTTCTAAAGGTCATCCTCTGTTCCTCGGTCTCTATTTGACAAGCAAATACATAGTCCCGGAGTTGGGTTGTTGTTTTCTTTTGAAACTCTCTCTTAATTGCCATATGCGATGGATTGTTTTTCTACAACACTGGGATTGGGTCCCCTGCGTGGAACGGATCAGTTTACCACAATCAGTAAGTGTCAACAATGGAAAAAGCATTATCAGGGAGAGAAATTTTTACACCATACATAAGTTACACTAACCTCGAGAAGGTATGCCGAATACATTGCCAATAAGTTCGGCGCTAATGCGAATGTCCCCTGCGTTCACCATGAGCGTGTTTCTCTCAACGTCATAAGCCTCCGCTAGTTGGAGCATGATGCTCTGTTTCACATGCCATTGTAGTACCCGGCGCAGGTAACCGAATCCAATGGCCTCAATCTCAGCTAACTTAGCTTGCTCATTATGTCGTTCCAAGTGCGTAAATAAGTTATTAATGTAGCAAGGTGAGCATCGCATCTCTACTAGTTTCTGTTGAGCAAAACCAAAAACGATCAGAATATCGACCAAAAAAAAATAAAAACTCCCATATGTTCATTTATTCATGTAATCTATGTGATACCTTTTTACCCATCTAAGTTTGAGTTCAACCGGTATATAGATTAATTTGTTCGAGCAGCGTGGTAATTTACTCACTCAATAGCCCCCTGAAACCTAAGTCGTTAACTCTTACAGAAGCGGCAGGTGACCTGTAGCCAAATTACATGAATGATATCATAATATTACATGCCAATTGATGTAACCTAATTTATTGGAGCTATATGGCACGAGAATACAGCACCGATGCATCGAGGCAGATATGAAAAAATTGGCATCAAGGATTATAACTGTCCATCTATAATTAAGATCAAACCTCAAAACTTCCTGTTAGTTACCATCTAAAATTAAGATGAAAAACTAATTCATGAACACATTTATCAGCAAATACAAAATATAACTGTCCATCCACACACTTAACTACTTATCCAAATAACCATGGGGAATGTCTATCAAACACACCAACCATCCAATACTCTATTACAGCGACTACTCAAATTGTTTACAAATATCACTAACAAAAGAAGACGAAGAGCATAGCCATCAATTACAAGCATACCAATCATCAAGGAAAAGTACTTTCAAACAATTCATCAGCTAGGGAGCTCCAGATATTATTTACTTCCTTCACAAGAGGACATGCAAATAATTGATTCACAAAATAGCTATTCACTTCATATGTAATCAGATTTAGGCATATAGAATTGAATTGTTTACTTAATAGTCAAGAAGCATGCAAAAACAAATATATAAATTAAGCGTGTACATTAATAAAAAATGAATGACATAATAAACAAGACCGTTTACAAAGTATAAAATGCACCCAAGATAAACATAGTTGTTATCTAAGAAATTTTGTGAGAATTATTGACAGTATCATAGGGAAAATGGCATACCTCGGCAATTATATGAGCTTCAACTGGACTACTGACAAGCTTCTGATCTCTTACCCCCAAAGGCGGGTAACATGTCTAAAGAAAAGAAATATAGATCTATAAATACTGTGAATTTCATAATAAAGGATGAAAAAGAAAAAATGATACCTACAAAACAGTATCAATAAAAATCACTGGCCTGCTTGGATTTAAAACCTGCATAGGTATACAAATTCATATGACCTTTATTTAATAATTTAATCAAATACAAAGTTACAAACACATAATATTGATTTCATATGGATGACCATGTACAGTGGGTATGAAAAAATGTTAACATTGCTGATGTGATGATACATCATACATGACTGGAAATCTATGAAAATGTCTTTTACACTACACCATCTTTTCCAATCAGATTCATTCATTTAGGCAGGTTAGCAAAATAAACAAAAGGGATTCACCTCCTACCAGGTTAGCACGCTTGTGTTGTTGAAAGCTTGAACCTGGGATAGTGAGTTTGTAGAAAGCTTTAACCTGGGATAGTGAGTTTGTTTTAATGCTTCAGGTAATTATTCGGTTAAAGTCACAAGATAAACACAGTCAGTATCGGAAATTGTCCAAACTATGCCAAATTTGCAAGACTAACCATCCAATATCCTACTAAAGTAACCATCCGACAAATATCAACCAAGTTTCAACAATGGTCAACCAATCAAACGTCACATTAGATGCACATGGTCCACACAGAAACAGACAAAAAAAAGAATAAACTTTAATTTAAACTGATATGAAATCAAAACCAACAAACTTTTTCATCCTTTTCCCACGCTAAAGTTAAATCATCATGCATTGCAACAACGTAAATTAACTACATACTCCACAATCTCCGGGACGCTACCATCGCACCAGATGCTTTTTCACCTTGCTTGATCACTCATATCATCAACAAAATCCATCTATAATACAACAGGCAACAGCGCTTACCCTAAGAAAAATGAACATCGCCACATACTTACCTTGGATGGTTGGGATTCTCCTGGTGATGATGTTCGATGTGCTTTCCGGTGACCCGTTGACGAGCACGCGGCTGGGTTCCTCCGATCAGATGTTCAGCTGGTCAGCGGTAACGTCGCCCACCCGAGTAGAACTGTGATGCTGCTCCTTTCCAGCGTGAGCGCTCCTCTTCCCTCAGTTCTGATACGAGGCGGAGCACGGACGGAAACGGTGTCGGTCACGACAGGGGGCAGATCGTGGCAGTCACAGCGGGGTGTTTACGAGCAAACAGGCGACGTCCTTGACTGCCACGGTGAGGGCGCTTTCATTCTCCTGTTCGCCTTCCGCAGTTGGGGTTTGAGGCGCTAACGGGTCTTCCTTGGTCAAAGGTCTCTCCAGGAATTGCAAGGGTTTTGGATAAGGATTGAGTCGTCTACAACCTACTGTAATTGGATTTTGGGGAAAAATGTAAATAGAGAAAATTTTATGGTGTGGTTAAATAAACAGTCATAAATTAATTAGGGTTATTGATGGATTAATTTCCTCTTTTAAATTAAATTGGGCCTTATAAACAGCCCATTGTAGCCATTGTATACATATTTCATTATCTCCCTAGCGGACTCAATAAAATATTTTAATCGAGTTCCATTTTATAGTTGTGTATAAGAATAACAACGGATGAGTATCACGGACATTTGTATTAAATTTATGCACTTATTTAGTTTCATGACTTCTTTTTTTTATTATTTAACAAGAAAGAAAACAAAAAATAAAATACAGAAACTAAGTTTAAGGATTAAGTGTAATATTATAAAGAAGGGCTCTTTAAAGATAAATTACTATTTCTATTGGTGAATTATATGGTAAAGATGTAAGTTTACATATCTTTTCTTTCATGGGATAAAAGAGAGATTGAAAAAATTAGGACCCACAGTTTAAACAATAATAAAATAATAAAAAACAACTATAAAAAGAATTTATATTCTCTCTCTATACAACTTTAATCTGTATAGTAGAGTGTCCCTTTCTATTTATGAAAGTTCAGAATACTGATAAATTTATCAAAAAAAAATTGAATTTATACTCATGAAAGATAAACTTTTGCAGATAAAACTATCCGAACCCAACAAAATTAAATAAAATTCTCAAACTACCCTCTAATATAACCTAACTCTAACTTTTAATTTTATTCTACACCACTTCTCCAATCTGAAACCCTACCACTATCACTACCACCATTATCATCACCACTACCACCACCACCTCCTCCACTGCTCCCGAACTGGTCCAAAAAACGTCAATTTCTTCTCAGTCCGCTCCACCGAGAAGCAAACCTTGTCTTCGCTTTCAAAAACCTTGAACTTGCTGGACTCTCTTAAGTACCAGAATATCTTTGGCGCCATCTTCTCTGACTCCTCCGACTCCATCGTCATCAAATTAAGCCGCAGAATCAAGATCATCGAGCATGACGCGTTCAGCGAGAACGACGACTTCAACCCACCAACCATTAACACCGTCGCGGGACCTCCATCAGCCATGGCAAGCCGACATTGCAAAGTGTGAGGATATGGTCTACGATGAGGATTTGACTCCATGGCTTCATGGGAAGGTCGGAGGAGAATTTCATCTAGTGGTGGTTGTTGTCGCCGAAGAAATAGAGGGTCGCAAGTTTGGTGAGGACCATCACCTATCGGTTCAACGCCTGATTTTGTAATGGTACTCATCAAACTCTTCATCTCTTCTCTTGTTTTTCGTTATCCATTTTTGATTTAACACTAAAACCATAATCAAATTTTGATCTTTCGAAGCTTTGGAGGAGGAGAAAAACTGTAGTGTGTTTTGAGTTAGTAGTTCATGGAATTTGAAATTTATGAAATGGATATTTGTGCTAAATTTGAAGGATGAAACAGAAGGGGAAGAGGCGACAGGATTAGAGTTTTGAAAAGGGAGGAAGGTGAGGGAAAAGTGGAGCCTACGATTGAGGTCGGGGTCGAAGAGGTGGAGGGAGGAGGAAGCGTGGTGATGATAGCTGTGGTAATGGTGATGCCGGCAAAGATGTTGGTAGTTGGGGAAGAGGGTGATTGTAGGATTTGGGATTGGGGTAGTGGCGTGGAGTAAATTTAGAAGTTAGAGTTTTGTTTGCAAAAGTCCATCTTTTATGGGTATAAAGTCAATTTCATTTTTTTGTGGGTAGATTTGTCAGCGTTCTAAACTTTCATGGGTAGAAATGGTAGTTTATCCAAGATTTTCTTAAGATTTAACCATTCTAGATACGGGATCTTGATGCTAACGGCATATTTTGTCATATCATCCTTGCACGACTTGTTATTCGCTGCACCAACACCACATTTGTCTTCCAATTCCAAAAGTAAAAAAATTCGTAAATCTTAAAAACCAGATTATGATAAACACTACACACATGAGGATTCTCATTTGAACTGAGAGAAAAGCCTTGCCCCAAGCGATTCGTTTTATAAATTACATCCCGATAGCCATTCTTTCAAGCCAACAAAAGACCTCGCCACACAACGAAAAACTCACATCGATTTATTAATTTTCATCCAATAAAAGTCATTATATATATGAAATATATCTTATGAGAATGAGATTTATACGAGAATGTGAGAATGCTTTAATAGCCATCGGATTAATTTAAATAGTTAAGATTAAATATATCTAATAAGGATTTTCTTTCTGGAATAAATGAAAAAAAATTCATTATTTTTAAAAAAAATCATTTTGACTATAATTATCAGTATCTTTTTTTTTTGGATTTACCACAGTTCACTTAATTACTCGGCGAACCAAAAGTTCGCATGCAGTTTGCCTAGTCATTTGGCGAACAGCGAGGGAGTATTTATAATTATCAAATATTCGTCAAATGTTCGTACTCATAGTAAAAAAAATTTAAAAAATAATTAGATAGTATTCATAACTAATCATACGAGTACAATTGGGACATGATTCTATTTTGTGCTAGAATTGCATTCATAATGTCTAATGCCATCACACCCTTTTTAGTGGACTTTTCGGATGAATACATGAAATTATTAGCTGCCACTGTTTCTATCAATTCTAATGCTTCTTCAGGAGTCTTTCTATGGAAATAACTCCCTACCGATGAGTCGATCATCATTTTTGAGACTTGAGAGACTCCATCATAAAAAATTTAGATTTGAAGCCATTCGGGGAAAGCGTGGTGTGGGCATTTTCTAAGCATCTTTTTGTACATTTTTCAAACTTCATAGAGTGATTCACCCTTCTTTTGGAAAAAAGAATTTATGTCATTTCTCAACCGGGCCAACTTTTAAAGTGTGAAGTATTTAGTTAGGAATTTGCTAACTAAATCCTCCCAAGAGGTAATGTTGTCCAAAGGTTGAGTTTGGAGCCATTGTGGGGCTCTATCTCTCAAAGAGAATGGAAAGAGCCTTAGCTGGATGGTTTTGCGACTAACTCCATTACTCTTCACTGTATCACATATCTACAGAAAACTTGCTATCTGGATATTGGGATCCTCTTGCAAGCTACCACCGAATTGGTCTTGCTGTACCAATTGGATTAGTGAGGGCTTTAGTTCAAAGTTATTTGCTTGAACCGTAGGCCTCACTATGCTACTTCCGCAGCTATCAGTTGTAGGCGTGGTGTAATCACCAATGGTCCTTCTCACATTGTTGTTCTCCTCTGTCATGCTCTCTACCTCTTCTCTCCTAGCCCTTGATTGCAAGTGTCTTCTCTATTTCAGGATCAAAGAAAATACAATCTTTTTTCCCTTGCATGCACAAAAACAAAAGAAATCAAACGTATCGTGTGGAATAAAGAGGGAAAATAAAGAAGCAAAGAAGAATTAAACAGCATAATAGAAAAGGAAATAAAATAAAAATAAAACAAGATCTAATTTAGTGATTCAACCAGATGTGTGTTGCAATCTCAATTAATCCCCGGTAATGGTGCCAAAAATTTGATGAGCCAAAACTGATACGTTCGAAAATTAGCAAGTGCACCAAATCGCTCTAAGTAATACCACGGTGAATGAATATCGTTCCCACGAGGATTAACGGATTGAACCAAGTAACGTCTAATTGAACCTCTAATTAGATCGATCAAACCTTGGTAAGAGGATTATGAATCTTGAAGTAGCAAAGAACAGTGAAGAAGAGTATTTGTTTGTGAATAAGAGAATGTTTTTGCATTTCGAAAAGTAATAAGTGAATGAGATGTTAAAGGTTTCGAAGATGTTTAACTTTTAGAAAAGGTCATGCTTATATTTTCTTACTTTAACTCATGTAAAAATTATTTTCATGGCAAATCATTTATAACCAAATTCCAATTTCTTGGCAATTCAATTTTTCTTAACTTAATTAATTGCCAATTTCTTGGTCAACTAATTAATGGAAGAGGTTAAGCACGTTTTTTATTTAAAACCGCATAACTTTCAAAATACTATTCCTAGCCAAGTTAAAAATCATATAAGAAAGAGTTTCAAGCTAATTCCGATATTAAATTTTTTAAAGTAATTACATAATCCAAGATAGAATTATAATACTTTCTAATACTTCTAACCATTAAAGATAAAAAACGAGACTCAATCTTGAAAAAGTAGAAGAGCATGAATTAAAATAAAGAAAATACTTGCATTATTAATCCATAAAAGAGGATTAGTTACTCATGATCAAGAAAATAATCTAAACTAATGAGATGAGAGATGCACGAATGATGGTCAGGATCCAGGGATCCTTGATGATGATTCCCCTGTGAACCATACGTTCACTTATTTATATCCTAACTCTAACCTAGAATTCAAATTCAAAAACTAAATCTAATCTTATCTTTTGAAGGATAAGATAGATAAAAACAATAATTCAAATCTAATATAAAACTAAATCCTAATAACCTAATCTTATCTTTCTAGAAGAAGTTAATGCTAATTAATCATTCAATAAATCTTGAATCTTCGGTTGAATCTATAAGACACTAGACTTGGCGCTGGACTTGGGTGATTGTGCCGAGCTTGAATGCACTTTTGGGCCACTCGAAGTGAAAAATCACTTGAAGCCTGGCTCTGGGAATTGAAGTCGGGCTTGGAGTATTGAAGCTGGGCTTTGAGACTTGTTGCTGGGCGCCCATGTTGGAAATTTGGGAGGCGCTGGACTTGGATTCCTCAAGTTGGGCGCTACCCTTAAAGACTTTGTTGAAGGATCTAGGCTTGGAGGTTGGGCGCCAGGCTTGGGGGTGATTTGGACCCCTGGGAGTGAGATTTCACGTTGGAAGCCGGGCTTGGAGGTTTCTTGGGCATGCTTCAGCTGCAGCTGGGCTTGAAATCCCTAAGTCAAGTGTCAGCTTTGTGTTCCTTGTCCTAGGAGTGCACTTGTGTTTTTTTGTTTAATTTTTTTATTCTAATTACTTTTAAAACAAAGACTGAAAACACAATCATTCTAAAACAACTCTAAACATATGATTAGTCATAAAAACTTTACTAAAAATATAAGAACTTTGAATTAAACTTAAAAAAAACTATTCAAAAAGAAACTTAAAAACTACTAAAAATGCCTATGCATCACATAACAATGAGAGAGAATCCTCCTCACTTTTACCCAATTTCTCAGTTTTTGTTTAGGAACATATTACAATAAGGACATAGACTGATTATTTGTTGGATGAGAAGTAACATATTGATGTATATTTGCATGTTTTGCTTAACTGTGATCAAATTTTAAATTTCAGACTTTGTCAAGTAAGTATTTAACTTGAAATTTTTTCATATTATTGTTAGGTACTCCATGAGGTTTAATTCGACAATGATTTTACATTTGAGGTTATTCCATATAACACAAATCCTTATGGTTCCTTCGATAAATTTTAAATTTGGTTAAAGAATTACGTTTGAGATAATCATAACAACACAACAAATGTTGAACTAGTTGCATTTGTTAAGTTGATTAGGTTAAGATCTTGTTTATTGATTTAAAATTTTGTGATAAAATTTCTTTTGGAACTTTCAGTACGAATGCAACGAAAAATGAAGAATTAAGAGAAGAAAGTCGGAGGTTATGAGATATTTGTGAAAATCTAGAAAGAACTGAAGAATTATGATATGGTTATAAAAGAAATTATATATCAAATTAGTTTTGTAACCACTGCAACATCTACCTCAGTAAAAGTGTCGTGTTTCAGAGACTAACCTAAGTAATGGAGGTACCATCATTAAATCAGGAACCATTATATTACAATTAAAAAGAGTAAATATCCAACTTGGTTTCTATCTAATATCACGAAGGACAAGCGGTCTTTGATCATAAGAAAGGTCATTTCGATTCATTCCCCTGAACACCATGAGACAATATGGTTCATTCGTCGTTTTTTTTTGTTGTCTATAATATTTCTCAATCCAACATATTAAAGACATAGATTTGAGCTCTATTTAAAGATTTGTTATTAGCCAATAATCTTGTACCCTATTAACACGTAACTGAATCTGCCTATAATATTAAGTTAGTGTGTTAGTCGTTAAGTGCTTTCTTGTTACTCCCAAATTGATAAGGAACTAACACGACGCAATGTTGTATTTATTGGTTAGGGATTGATTAATCCCAATTTGTAAATAAATTTTTTTTTTTTTGAAAAATATATTTGAACCTTTAATTTACTTGCTATACATTCTAATTGTTGGGCTTGAAAAGAAGATGAAAATAAAAAATTGAAGGGTTAGATCTTAAAACTTAAATGTAAGAGTAAGTCCCATGGATGAGCCCCATATTTTAAATTGTGGTATTAGACACAAATAATTACCTTAATCGGTTAACTCTATCAATTAAATCTTTTGTTTGTTTTTCTTCTATATGAAATGTCATTAGATGAAAGCAAATACTTTGTCGAGCTATTAGTTTTCCTTCCATCAAATTTTTCCATTTTGCAGTTTTATAATAACATTACTTGTTAATAATATCATACGAAACTCAAATGCACTTATTTATATACAATAATGATATTTTATTTAATTTTTAAGGCTTGTATTTCAAAATTGCATGTGGAATGGAAATGTCTTTGTAATTTTTGTGGTTAATTTATTTATCTTTTATTTATTTAACATTCACTTCTCACCAAAAGTGTCTAGTTTTTAAAGTTGTTTGTGGAATATGGGCTATATAATGATTTCATTCATTTGCATCTCCTGATTTTTATCCTTATTTTTCTGGTGACCTTAGATTTTAGAAATTTGTTATTCTAGTGTTTTTGTGGAAAAGTTTTCTGGCTATACTATAATACTTACATTGTCGAAAGAGTTTTATCTATGCTAAGGAATATTTTTTAGAGGAATGCTAAGGGATCAGCAGTTTTAGTGTTTTGTAACCATCAATTAGCCATCAATAGTGTTTTTAATGGTGTGAGATTACATCTAATGGTAGGAGATCACTTACTTTTGTTTTGATGGTTAAGTGCTGGTCAGAAAATACAAAAGTTGTTAGCCTCTAGACTTTTTCTATTTTTTATTATGATGCACCTTAATATATATTTTTGTTTATGTTGATGAATTTTTTTTATCAGTAGGTAACAATGTTGCTAGATAGCAAAAATTGAAATAAGACGGTGTGTTTTGATTTGGAGAAATAGGATAGTTCAAATCTTCTGATTGCATTAATAATGAGATATTTTTAAAGAAGATATGAATTGTATAGCCATCTTCGTCAACCGTCATTGTGGGATTCAATATTGACTCAAAAATATTTTGCGAGGAGGTTATTTACCAAACATTCTCAAGGTTTTTTTCGGCTGACAAATAAGTTCTTTACATGATTTTTTAGAAAAAAAATTTTTTAATTGTTAAAAAAAATTGAGAATATAAAATATGATCTCTAATTTTTTATTATTCTCTTTTATATTTATTTTTAATTTTATTTTTAAAATTAATGATAAAAGATCACATTTTACTCTCTCAATTATTAAAAAAAATTGAGAGAATTCATTCTTTGAGACTGTTGAAAATTTCTGAAGGGATACGTTTAGTATCCAACGTGTCCGGTAACATGTACATGTGTCCCTCATGGACAAATTGAAACCCATCTCTGTCAGCAACATGATGCTGTTTTGGGGTATGGAGCAAAATGCAACCTTGACGAAGGAGAGTAAAAGTCGCGTTTCTTCAACCCTCGTAGAATTGCATCCTCTCCTCGAAGCCCTTCTTCTCCACTCTCCTCTACCGCCTCCGCAACCACCTCCTCTGCATCTTCCCGCATGACTCATCCATCGCTTCCCCCTTTCTCTTCAACCCACAGAACCATGCATGGTGTCCTCTTCCACCCATACCCTGCAACCAACTTCATCGTAGTCCCTCTCGGCCACCACCTCTATGGCCCTCGATGGATCCTTTTTCGACGCGCATTCTTTTTCTATCGACCACGCTTCCCCTTCCTCCGCTACTTTCCGTGGTTCTGCACTCCAGTGTGTTGACATAGCGGTTGTTTAGTCATTGATGAGAATTGAAGGAAATAACTACTAATCCTACTATCACACATTCACATTAATTCACTATGCTTTAGTTGAGTGAATCTTCTTCAACCTCCAAACTCTCACACAAAACTAACAAAGCGAAGTTGCAAGACACAACTCAGGTGCTAATTTCATACCCTTCTATGATTTTTCTCTTTCTACCTTTACTTCTCTTTATTCAATTCCTTCTACGTTTTTTTGGCGAAAAAAATAAATAAAGGTTCAATTTTGATAGTATTTATTGGATGTTTCATCTAATTTAATTCCAATTGCGTGGACCCATTTGCTTCAAAAGAAATTATGAGGAAGATTCTTTGTATATAACAGGAAAAAAATTTTTCTTTTGTATTTTAAAGTATTTGATTGGATACTTTGCTATATTTTCAATTATTTTAGAAATTTATTTAGAAGGAGTGCTACACATACAAGTCATTTTTGTTTACAAGTCTTACAAGTTGAGCCTAACATGCGCGTTACTGAATCATTTTCGCGTGTTTTATCTTCGTTTCCTTTTTTACGAAAAAGAAGAAAAAGAGACACAGAGAAAGAAAAAGAGGCACACAAAAAAACGTGAAAACGGCGTGAATATAAATGACTTGAATGATTTGTATGGAAAATCGTTCTCTCTTTGCTTTCGATCTCCTTCTGTTTTTTTTTTTATTTTCATGGTTTCTGAAATCAAACTTTGAAATTGTTTTGAAGATGGTGGAACTTCAGAAATACACCTGAACGATTACAAAAATACACCCAAACGATTACAGAAATACATCTAAAGGATTACAGAAATACACCCAAACAGTTACAGAAATAAACTAAACAATTACAGAAATACACCCAAAAGATTTAAGAAATACACCCAATATAGAAGGAGATAGTATATTTCTTCTTGAAATCTTTTAATGTTTTGCTGGTTAAGGATTAGGCACATGACAGAGACAATTTAGAAAAAAAATCTAGAAGAACAGTAACAGTACCTTGAATAATGTTTCTTCGTTTTTTCTGGTGATTTTGATGAAGGAGAAAGAGAAAACGAAAAGAGAAGAAGAAATTTCAATAAAAAAAAGAGGAAGGAAGAGATGGTGTTGATGACGATGATAACGAGAGAGAAAAATTACGAAAAAGAAGAAAAAGAGACACAGAGAAAAAAGAAGAGGAAGAGGAAGAGGAAGCACGGAGAAAGAAGAAGAAGAAAAAGAGGCACAAAAAAAACATAAAACAGCGTGAATATAAATGACTTGTATGACTTGTATTGAAAATCACTTATATGTGGAGAATTACTCTTTAGGGTGTCTCTTGTCATCTTTTTTTTCTTGCTTTTTTTGCAGTTTATAGATTCTCAGTCATGTCTTGGTGCACCATTGAGTCAGATCCTAGTATGCCCATACATATCTTTGAAGTTTGAACTATAATTGCAATGCTTCGTTTAGGTCTTTAGGAGAGGATATCAAAATGACAGTGTTTCACTACTGCTCAAGGATTGTTTTATCCTTCTCGCATGTATGGACTAAGGACTGATGGAGATAAATATTGGAGATTAATGTGTTTATTAAATTTTTTTTTATACTAAAATATCCATTTTTAAAATTTTTAGAGACTAATTTGGATAATTACTCGTCAATTTATTACTTATTCGTTGGTTACAATAAAACACTTAGGGCCCGTTTGGAAAGTTTTAAAAGTAACTTTTTTGAACTTTTGACTTATGAAAAGTAGTAATACTAACGCCTGTTGTAATTTTTAAAATCAAATTGCAGCTTTCTAAAAAACTATTTAGGAATTTATAGAGAAATTTAAAAAAAATGACTTCTCTCATAATATTATTACTTTTTATCACATTTCTATAAAACAAGTACTTCTATAAATTATTTTTAATATAATCATTTATTATTTAAACTATTTTTTCAAAAACAGCTTAATTAAGCTATTTATCTAAATTGAACTTTAGTGACTAATAGACTAACTTAATATTCTATGTAGCTATTCTATGTAGCTAGATTTGATTAGATGTTAACAAATTACAAGTCAAAAGTATACATTGTATCATGACATTTGAAAATAAAAATTGATAAGAGTTTATTTTTAATACATTAATAATTTAAAATATTTTATACAATTATATAATTATATTTATATTTTTAGATGATTATTTATATAATCAATATAAAAATAATTATTTTTATTAATATAATATTAT
Organism: Arachis ipaensis; assembly: GCF_059453495.1. Classification (NCBI taxonomy): domain Eukaryota; kingdom Viridiplantae; phylum Streptophyta; class Magnoliopsida; order Fabales; family Fabaceae; genus Arachis; species Arachis ipaensis. Next base: position 30,617,768 of record NC_142438.1, on the reverse strand, counting down.
GTTATTAGATATTAACATAAAATTACTTTGGAAAAACTGCCAAAAGTACCCATGAAGTTTATGAACGCTGACAAAAGTACCCATAAACTAAGAAAATTAACGATGTACCCATGAAATATGGGTTCCGTATGACAAAAGTATCCAAATTCTAATTTTTTGTTGATTTTTTAATAAAATTCCTAAACTACCACACCCAAACCTCATTCTACCGTCACTTCCTCTCTTCTCTTTTTCCTCTCTCCTCACTTATCTCTCAAAAACCCTCACAGTCACAGAAACTCTCCTCCTACCTCCTCATTGCCGTCCGCCACCCACCTACTCCATTACCGCCAATCTCTTCCCCTCTCACTGCTTCTCCCTCTCACTATTAAGGTGACTACAACACCTTCATCGCACACCTGTGACCCAACCTGAGGAGAATGCTGCCGTGGCGCGCCTGTTGTAGCCGAGGAGAACGTCGTCGTGGCGCGTCTGATCCAGCCGAGGAGAACACCGTCGTCGCACACCTAAGAAGAGAGAGGGCTCGTGGTACTCTTGCATGCAGAAAGCGGGTTCGGTAAAGAGAAATCAAAGAAGAAAGGGAGGCGGCACTGTGGATGGAGGTTCTACCATTGACGATGTTACAGTCGGTCGGCGAAGAAAAATGTATTTCTTTTTTTAAAATATTTTTATTTTATTTTTCTTCTTTTCAGAAATTGATTTAGTTACTACTAAAATGATACTGTTCTGTTTTTTTTAAATCTGTTTCTATTTTTTATGAAGGCTGAGATTGATTTACAGAAGATCCAGTTGATGACTACTTCTACTTCTGATTTTTGCTGAAATAAATTTTAAATTGGATAAATGAATTTGTTGATTTTTTATGGTTGATGGCTTTTTCTATTTCTAGTTTTGCTAAAGTGAATTGAAATTGGATGAATGAATTTAAAAAATTTTATGTTTTGAGATTTTTTTGTGTTTGATTAATTTGGTTTGGGTATGGATTATAAACTTATGAGTTAATCGATTGAGGTCCGATCCTCTATCACCACCACCACTACCATTGATTTCGGTCTGGTTTGTTGTATGAGTAGTTTTGGACTCCATGGCAAGAGTTGGTGCAAATTGAGTTATGAAAGGTTGAAAAAGTGAGTTGAGGTTGAGTGTAGGGTAGTTTAGAAATTTTATTAAAAAATCAACAAAAAATTACGATTTGGATACTTTTGTCATATAGAACCCATCTTTCATGGGCACAGCGTTAATTTCCTTAATTTATGGGTACTTTTGTCAACGTTCGTAAACTTCATAGGTACTTTTCGTAATTTTTTCAATTACTTTATATTAGCAGAACATCAAAATTAAATTTTAATTTTTTATAGATAGAATTCACTTTGTTCTTTGTGATAATAGACACCATCAAGATGTTGCACGCTTTGAAAATTAATTTAATGCACCGTCAAATTTGGAGATCAATAGGAAGGTTTAGTCCTCATGACACAAGTTTTTTAATTTTTTTTAAATAGAAAAATAATTATTTGTACCAATAGATTTTACTGACAAAAAAATATCTATTAAATAAAAAAATTAATATTATATTTATAAAAAATAAATTTTATATAACAAAAATATCAAAATCTTAATTTTTTTTATTGTTTTAACAAAATTTTTAAATTAACCTCATTCTTCTGTTTTAACGTCAGGTCCACCTCAATTTCTCACCCCTCTTCTTTCCTAAACTTCAACAATGTACAATCCTTTAGAAATAAAAAATTTAAATACAAAAGTAGTCAAAATACTTATATTATGTTTGGTTTAAGAGAAAATAAAAAAAATAATAAAAAAATAAATAAAAATTTTATTTTTTTTTGTTTGGATACTAAAAAAAATAAAAAAAATATTTGGTGTGAGTACTATTAAAAATTTTTTCTCTCCATTACAAATAAGAAAACAAAAAAATATTATCTTTTATATATTTACAATATTATTCATAGTTCTATTATTATTAATAATTATCAATATAAATTTAATTTTAATATTTTTAATATATTATTATAATAAAAATTCATATTTAAACATTATATATATATTAGATAAATAATTTAAATTAAATATATAAAATTATAATATTTATAAAATATAAATAAATAAAAATATTTATATTTTATTTTATTATAAAATTATTAATATAATTTTATATTATTATAATTTTTTATTTTTTATTTTTATTATTTAAACAAAAAAAATTATTTTTTTTATCTATTTTTTTTATTCAAATAATAAACAAATAACTTTATTTTTTTCTATTTTTTCTTTTCTTCCCTATTATTTTCTTTGCTATATCCAAACATAGTGCTAGAAATTGAAAGGTTCGTTTTTTGAAATCTGCTTTGTACCCCTTTCAAAAATTAGAGTCTGATCACTCTCCCCCAAATTAAATCGTTTCATACTAAACACCCAACATTCCACCGTTTGAAAGAACACCGTTGTTTGCCGAATTTCAAAAATAAAACGTTGATTTTTGTTACCTTTGTTATATTCGCAATTTAGCACTTGTGTGTGCACTGTCTGTGTAGAGTGCAGACAGCAGGAGGCGCAAACATGAATCCCTATGACGAACGAAGACTGATAGATGAAGTCATCTACCTCCATTCTCTGTGGCACCAAGGTCCTCCCCAAGCTCCACCACCGCCAAACCCTATTCTAACTCCAACACAACTCTACAACAACACCATTCCCTTTGCGTCAGAAAATCACATTTCTAAACCCCTTAATCCCTATTTCAATGTGTCCCCCTGGCACCTTAACCCTCATCGTCAACATCCCCCACCCATACCTCTTGCACCTGCGCACACCGGATCACTCCCACCCACCTCAAACAACCAGAAAAAGAAGAACAAGAACAAGAAGAATAAGGCGAGGGACCGACCACGGAGTCCGGGTTTGGAGTGGCCATGTCCGGCTCCGTCTGACCCGCCATCGACGGGCTGGCCCGCACCCAAGAAGCCCCGGTTAGAGGCCCCTGCGGTGTCTCCCGAGGAGAAGGAGAGGCTTGGGGCTTTGCGAGCTCAGAACAAGGCGTCCCAAGCTTTAAGGGGCTTCATCTTGAATGGTGATGACGATGATTGTGATGATGACGATGACGACGACGACGATGCTGAGTTGGAAGAATATGAGGGGTTCTTTTTGAGGATCTTCAAGGAGGATGATGAATTGAGGAGCTATTACCAAAGGCGTTTCGAGAACGGCGAGTTTTGCTGCTTGGTTTGCGACGCGGTTGGGAAGAAGAATTCTGGGAAGAAGTATAAGGACTGTGTTGGCCTTCTTCAGCATGCCAAGTCTGTCTTGAGGACGGTCAAGAAACTGGCTCATAGGGCTTTTGGGCAGGCGGTTTGCAAGGTATTGGGTTGGGACATTGATCAGCTTCCGGTGATTGCAATGAAGGGAGAGCCTCTTGGGTCCAATTTGAAGATCATGCCATCCAACTCAGAGGTAATAGTTACATGAATTCACCAATTAGATAGCGTAAGCATATCGGGACGTCATGCATATATTCCACATATTACATATTGCGTTCCATGTAACTATGGCTTTGCATTCAATGGTTGTAGTATGCTCCGCTGATTTGATTTTTGTTTTCTCCTAGTCTTTGTTTTGATTTGGTGGAGTTTGAAACAATGCAGGATGAGGTTAAGGAAAATGCTGATGATGGAGAAGGTGGTACCTGCAAGCAAAATGGTAAGGTTGTGTCTATGGAGACTAATGATCAACCGGATGAGGAGTGTGTGAACGGAGTTGAACAGAGTATTGTTGGGGTTAGTTGTTTAGACCTTTCATTATTTATTTAGCTTGGGGAAGAAACTGGTGGCAAATTATATTAGAACTTAGAAAAGTGGTTTTGCATATTTTCATGTGGTTATAAACTGTCCTTTAATTGTCTTGTGTGCAGTGTTCTATGATTGAAAAAGATCTTGATAATAAGGACGAGAATCTTGACGAAAAGATTTTGGACATTAGATTTGAAAGTGGAGAGGGTGGAGCAATGACTAAGGTGAGACCTCCACCATACTTGTTATCATTTTTAACTTGTCCAGTGTGTTTCTTTAATAGCATAAATTGAACTGGCTCATTCTTTATGCATGGAAAGGTTTGTTGCTTTGATGTTTTTCAGCTGACTAAGGTGTTTTAAGACTAAGTTTTCTTTATATGGCAATATGTGGATCCCAATATCTAATGTTGGCAGAGTGTAGAAGATCAAAACAAACTAGTATTTTGATACTAAAAACAACAAAATTTTAAGGTGCTGGTAACCCAAAGGAGAAAGTGGATTATGATGGAAAACAAAGCACCCACAAACACAATGATAAAGCTGTTTTCTTGTAGCATAACATAGATATCCGAAGATGTAAACTTTTGTGGTTATTAGTGCCTAGTTAATTATGGTTAGAGGCTTAGTTGTAAGTACGGTTTATGTGAAGAGTGAAATGCAACACATGGGTGAAGGGTTGTGTGACAAACGTTTGTTTAAGTAGCAAGTTAGTAACAGGATGGATATAGATTTCTATTCTGTTATTGGTAGGAGGAGGGAGTTATATAAGGAAATGGAAGAAAATCAAGGGACGTATCCCAAAATATGAAATCATTTGGAATTTGGGTAGTTGCGGCAACGTCGTAGTGCTACAGAGGGAGAGAAATGATCTCTTGAACTGCGATACTTATTTTTCCTGTTTATTGTTATTTTCTTCTTGTAACTCATTCTTGCAAGCTCTTAGATCAATTTATAGAGTATACTGAACCACCATTTTGGTAGTTGAAAAATTCTAGTTCCGACTAAAAGAAAGCACTACTGCTCCCCACTCCACCACCACCAACAACAACCCCACCCGCCACTGCCAAAATAATAAAAGAAAACAATGATCAGAAAAAGAGTGACAAACTTCACTAAAATATGGCAAGTTTTTCAAACTTTGGTTGGTCAATTGGTGAACTTTGTCAAACTTTTTTCATCTTTAAAAGAGGAAGGGGTAGAGAAAAAAGGGGAGAGAGAGAGAGAGAGAAGAGGGGGCGCGGGGGGGTGTCACGAGTGCCTTTCCTTCATTTGGTTTAACTCTTTTCCACTTCAACTCTTATTCCTGAATATCAGGTTCCTCATACATGTGGCCAAGGTTATATAGGCTTGCGGGAGACTATTTTACTCAAGGTCCAGGTTGCATGTTATTTCCTTCTAATTATGTTTACTTGATTCTATATGTTTCTTATCATAGTCTACTAAAAAGTTAAAACAATTAATTCTTGCTATGTATTATGATCAAATTTATCCTTTGGTTGCCTGGCATTTCTCAGGTGCTCCTTTCACCAAGTGTTATTTGGCAATGTCACATTTTTCTCACTAATTATTTTAGTGCATATCTATTATCCTTAGATATCAAAATTAAGGTGTAGCAACACAGTTTCCCATTTCTGTGCCTTAGCCTCCTCATCTTTTGGTGTTTGTTTGCTTCTCCCCACTGACCACTTTTTTAGTCATTGTCTCTGTTCATCATCTCTATTACTCCACCATTCTCATTCAGGCTGTCCCCTTCTCCTTTTCTATGATTCCACGGGGATAAAGTTGGTGAATCCACTGGGTAAGGATCTAAACATGCCTCTTTTTCCACCTAACTAAAGTACTACGAAGAATAAGACAAATAAAAATGAAACTTCAAAGATTAGCAAGTAGAACAAGATTATATCATAGAGTTCTAAAGGATTGCTCAAACAAGTTATTTTGAAGCTTTGAAGGAAACAGTGAGTGTTGTCTTAATTCTCTTTTCTTCTTTTATTTTAATGTTTTGTAGAGGCATAAATCAGGAACCTAGTTAGTTATTGGTTAGGAATGTGATAGTGCCATTTTCTGCAGACCTCATACAAATGTGTTTTATTGTGGTTTGACAGGGCTCTTTTTTTTTAAGCATTATCGCATCATTTAGGGAGTTTACGCTTCCTAGTAATTCACTTAAGTATTAAATAAATAATAAAGCTTTTTTTTCTTATCTCAAAATATAACCTGCAGGCATCTCTTGAGTATTCTGATTCTAATGCTGGATGGGTTTTTAAAAATTCCAATAGCGATTCATCCTCAACTGCATTAGTTTGGCCTCTCTTCAAAACCAACTCATCTCATTGCATTAGCTCTCTTTCAGCAGAAGAGCAAGCCAATGTGGCAGTGCAGCAATTGCAGCAGAAGGCATTAAAAGCTTATAAAAAATACCTAGTTGCTAATGCTGATTCTGACTCTGATGATGACGACAGCAATGAAGAGGATGAAGATGATGTGTCAGATCATTCTCCCGAAAAACATGAGGACTTCAAGTTCTTTCTGAGTTTGTTTACAGAAGACAGTGACTTGAGGATATATTATGAAAACAACAATAGCAAAGGAGACTTTTATTGCTTAGTTTGTGGAGCCATAGGAAAGAAGGTGTGGAAGAAGTTTAAGGATTGCATCGCTTTACTTCAGCATTCTACTTCGGTAAAAAGGACAAAAAGGAAGCAAGCTCACAGAGCTTATTCACAGGTCATCTGTAAAGTTCTTGGTTGGGACATCGATCGATTGCCAACTATCGTGTTAAAGGACCAACCCCTCAGTTCTTCCTTAGAAGGTTCAACAAAGCTTTAGGTGAGTATATGCTCTATTTTGAGTTTATAATGTGGACCAGAGTTAAGGTAACTTCATAGAGAGTAATAGAGTAATTAAACGTATTGATAATTTAAATATTCTTCAGGAAATTAGTCAATGTTTATTGTGAAATAGTTTCACTACAAGGGGGGAAATAGTCTTTTTGACAGTGTATGTCTGTAAATTCAGCAATGCGGCAAATTTTGCCAACTTGAACAGTGGCATCCAAGGTTTTGAAAACTGGACCGGTCATCAAACTATTTTAGTTATTGAAACTGGTCCAACCGGTTCAACCGTGATTTAACCGGAATAACCGTTTTATAAAATAAAATATAAATAAATCCACTAAACATAATTATAGTTTAATTTAAACCTCAAAATGTCATCCATACTTAAAATTACAATTCATAAAATATATTAATAATTTATAACTTTCAGGAAGGTCAACTCCTCTAGCAGCTATATCTGTTGCTACAAGCAAATATCCACCTCCTTTTTCTTACCTCCTGAATCAAACACTTGTACATCCTTTGTTGAACTCGATACTTATTCTTATGCTACTGAATGGAAGGAACTTACCAACAATGAAACTGCGCTCGAGTGGAAATTCATGTCATCCTCGAGCAGGACAATATCTAAAGGCCCTTCATATGATGTTTTCAAAAAGTCAATGACAAGGTATGTTGATGGAGCATTTCAAGCCTTTTTGGACTTCTCAGACTGCATGCATAGTGCACAACTTACAGATTACATAAACCAACTGAGAAAGAGTGAGGAGGAGGATTCTCGATATACCTGTTCGCCAACAAACATAATGCCAGACTCAGGTGCATCAGATTGAATCAAAGATAACAGGATTTGTAGTTTCCTTTTGTTATTGCATATCTGGTGATTGAAACAGCATTACAATTTTCATAATAGCTAAAATAGGTTCCTAATGATTAGTGAATAAAAAATGGATAACACAAAAAAAGCACATCACAACATAATTTTAACAAGGTTTTCCAACAGCACAGCACAAACAGCACAGTAGTGAAGAAAACAGAGTATTAGCAGTGACCAGAGAAAGATGAACACAGCCGCAGTGAGCAGAGATAATCAATAATCATTCAAAGTGGTTTTTAAACAAAAATTAAAAAAACAAAGAACAAGCACAACAACAATGAGCAGAGTTGATCAATAATCATTCAAAGTGGTTTCTGAACCAAAAAAAAAAATGAAGAATGAGCGTAGCAGCGGCAGAGCTAATCAATGATCATTCAAATTGGTTTTTGAACAAAAAGTTAAAAAGAACAAACAGTGGCCACAACAACAATGAGTTAATCAATAATTAATAATCAAAGTGGTTTCTGAACCAAAAAAAAAAAAAGGAAGAACCAGGCAATCAGGAGATCTGAGCAAAATACGAGGGAAAGCGGTTGAGCGCGACAGAAGACGGCAACCGGGCAATGAGCACGACGACGGACGGCGGACGAAGGGTGACTGAGTAGGATGAGGGGTTGGAGCACGTCAAGCTTGAGGAAGGAGCTGCAATTGGTAAATGAGGTGAAGGGTTGGAGCATGATGACCAGATGACGACGGAAGATCCTGAGCGCGACGAACAGTGGTAGTGAGAATAACAGCTGCGGCGGTGGTGGAGGTTAGATGGCTAGGATTTCTTGAGTTTTGAAGGAATTTTGTGCAGAGGAGAAATGGAGAAGGGTGTTGGGCATTTCGGTGTGTAACTTCGTAACAAACCCAAAATGATGTCGTTTCATATAAACTGGTTGGGTCTTAGTTTGATCCGACCGATTGGTTTTTGGCAGGTTTAACAATTTTTAAAATAGCAGTTTCTCTTGTTGGATTGAACCGAAAAGATTTTTGGTTTTTGGTTGGACTGGTTTGACCGACCAATTCAGTCCGATTTTCAAAACCATGGTGGCATCATGTTTATAGTTTCCTAGTAGTTATTTATTCTTTTGCTAGTGAATGAAGTACATGTAAAGTAAAAATCCTGAATAATAGCATGTTAAAATTGCTGAAGTTCCTTGGAGGATACGTGTATCAATATAAATGAAAAGGAATGGGTTAATGTAAAAAAGGAATAGCTAAAACACAGATAGGCATATTGATAGCTTGTAAAGTATTGTCACATTTTGATGTTCGGTAAATGTAGGGAATGCTAAGTTAGTAGTGAAGCAACATGATGGTTTCTGTTCTTCGTTTTAATCATCCTTGTTGACGTGTACATCATCCAGTACCAAAACCGACCTAAAATCTCGGCAACGGTAACTTCTGACTGAGCCAGCTTTATCTTCCAAACCATGATCTATGATAACAGAATCCACTAAGAAAAATGGGCCATGACTCCTCACAACCGAAAGATACTAACAACAAAGCCGACCATATACATCGCAACTAACTCACACCTATCGCCTATAAAACAACTAAAACCATAATCCCTAGTGGTCACATCTTCTGACTCTTAATTATTACTCTTACTCTCTGAAAAAAACCCATATTCTTACTTGAGCGTCGGAGTGCTTTTTGCAGGTGCTCCCGCCGCCGTGTTCAAGAGGCATCCGAGGAATATTCACTAAGTCATCACTGGCCGACGTGTAAGTCCGCCGAGAGCGAACAATTCTCAAGGACGACCACTTACCTCGGTTCACTCAGGACGGAACATTTGCGCCCACCGTGGGGCCCCGTAAAACTAACCTCACCTTTTTCCTTTATATTTCTACCTCTTGAGTTTTCTTTTTCAGATCACACGATCTCCAGACATGGCCGACAACGGAGTCCACCAGCTCACACAGGCCGAACTTATGGCCCAGATGGCTGAACTTCAAGCAGAGGTCAAGAGACTGGCCGAGCTGTTAGCACAAAATAACGCCAACAAACGGGATGAAGGCAATCCCAAAAGCTCATCCCAAGGCGTGGCTGACCTATTAATCGCCAACCCCCCGAAGGAGAGACTAACTTTGGATAATCCATTTTCTGAGGAGATCACGAATTTCCAAATGCCAAAACACTTCACACTACCCTCCTCACTTGAGCCCTATAAGGGGATTGGTGACCCCGGGCTCACATTAAGAAATTTCAGTCTATGATGTTTTTTAACGGCCCTAACAATGAACCTGTACTTTGCAGAGCTTTCCCGACTTACCTTGACGGAGCCGCTTTACTTTGGTTTTCGAAATTACCTGCAGGTTCGATTTCTTCTTTCGAAGAATTGGCAAAGTCTTTCATCGACTATTTTGCTGCAGCACGAATATACGTCCACGGATCGGATTACCTTGGCACAATTCGCCAAGGTCCTCAGGAGAGTTTGAAGGACTATCTGACCAGATTTGCAGAGGCGACAATGGAGATACCCGACCTAGATCCTGCTGTCCACCTACATGCACTTAAGGCCGGCCTCCGACTTGGAAAGTTTAAAGAGACAATCGCGATCACCAAACCGAGGACATTGGAGGAGTTCAGGGAGAGGACGGCCGGACAAATGGAAATCAAAGAACTGCGTGAGGCCAATAAAACGGAAAGAAGACCCAGGAGAGAAGAGGACCGAATATCAAGGTCAACTCACAACAAAGATCTAGGCAAACCATTCAAACCTACTCCGAAATTCGACAATTACACCAGATTCAACACGAGAAGGGAAAAGATAATCAAAGAAATACTCAATGCCAAAATCATAAAACCTCCAGCAAGAGCAGGTAGCTATCAAGACCAGAGGTTCGTAGACAAAAGCAAACACTGTGCTTTCCACCAGAAATACGGACACACGACCGACGAATGCATAATAGCCAAAGACCTCTTGGAGAGACTTGCTCGGTAAAGCCTACTAGACAAGTACATTGAAGGAAGGAAACATAAAGAAGGTGATAGAGACAAGGAGGAACGACAACCGACCTCAGTCAACAAAGAAACCAACAAATGGTCAAATAGTAACCAACCCAAAGCAATTATAAACTGCATATCTGGAGGATTCGCCGGAGGCGGCGAAACAACGTCGGCAAGGAAACGTAGTTACCGAGCTATGCTGGCCATCAAAGGAACAGCACCACTAAACAATCAGGATACGCCAGATCTAGAAATCACTTTCAACAAAACAGACATATGCTCGACCGCCCCACACCTAGACGATCCAGTGGTAATCTCCATCCAGACAGGCGATCTATTGGTAAGAAAGGTCCTTTTAGACCCAGGTAGCAGTGCAGACGTTCTCTTTTATTCTACCTTTTTAAAAATGAACTTATCTGAAAAACTAATACAACCCTCATCCGGAGAACTAGTGGGGTTCTCCGGAGAAAGGGTACCGATAAAAGGGTATATATGGCTAAAAACGACAATAGGTGAAAATCCATTATCCAGAACCCTTGATATACAATACCTGATAGTTGACTGCATTAGTCCCTACAATATTATTCTCGGGAGACCTGCTCTGAACATGTTCAGAGCAGTGATATCAACTTTTCATCTATGTGTTAAGTTTCAGGCACAGGACGGCAGAATAGCAACAATCAACTCAGACCGACAACAAGCTCGGCAATGCTACAACTCTAGCCTAAAAAGGTCGGACACGAGACAGAAACAACACGAGGTAAAAGCAGTACAAACTAGGGAGGAAGTCCTATCCCTAACCGAGCTTGACCCCCGGGGAGACACACAAGAAAGACCTCAACCGACAGACGAGCTTCAGAAAATCCAACTGACATCAAAACCAGAACAGGTAACATACATCGGTCAAGCGCTACAAGAACAAGAAAGGTCGGATCTCATAAAGTTACTACGAGCCAACTCTGACCTGTTCGCCTGGACCCCAGCGGACATGCCAGGAATAAGTCTAGACGTCATTTGTCACAAACTCGCCACCAACCCAGCAAGCCGACCTATAGCTCAGAAGAAAAGGAACCTAGGAGCAGAGAAATAAAAAGCAGCCCTAGAAGAAACGAGTAAGCTCTTACAAGCCAACTTCATCAGAGAAATCCGCTTCACCACATGGCTCTCAAACATGGTAATGGTAAGAAAGAACTCAGGTAAATGGCGCATGTGCGTCGATTTTACAGACTTAAACAAAGCATGCCCTAAAGATGCCTACCCTTTACCATGCATAGATAAGCTTGTAGACAATGCATCATGGTTCAAAAGCTTAAGCTTCATGGATGCATACTCCGGGTATAATCAAATACTCATGCATCCAGAAGACCAAAGCAAGACAGCGTTTATAACTGAACATGGAAACTTTTGTTATCGAGTAATGTCATTCGGCTTAAAGAATGCAGGTGCAACCTATCAACGCTTAATGGACAAAGTCTTCCATAACCAAATAGGACGCAACATGGAAATCTATGTAGATGACATGGTTGCCAAGACGATAAAGGAAATATCACACTGTGACGACCTCAGCGAGATATTCAAACAGATCCGAACCTACAATATGAGACTTAATCCAGAAAAGTGCGCCTTTGGGGTAAAAGGAGGGAAGTTCCTCAGGTTCATGCTTACGTCAAGAGGAATCGAGTCAAACCCCGAAAAGTGCTCGGCAATACTAAATATGGCAAGCCCTAAAACAATAAAAGAGGTGCAACAACTAGCAGGAAGGATAGCCGCGTTATCTCGGTTTCTACCCGCAGCATCAAACCGATCATACCACCTTTTCCAGACAATATCGAGAAACAAGAAATTCCACTGGACAGAGGAGGGCGAGAAAGCTTTCTCCGAGCTCAAAGCCATCCTATCAGCACCACCCGTCCTGCAAAGGCCGGAAACCGGTAAACCTTTACATTTATATTTATCTGTTTCAAATTATTCTATAAGTTCGGTCCTTGTGATCGAAACAGGGAAAATACAACGGCCAGTATACTTCGTCAGTAGAGTCATGCAACCGACAGAGCAACGATATCCGAAGATAGAACAACTCGCCTTGGCGCTAATAATCACAGCAAGAAGATTAAGACACTACTTCCAGAGCCACACAATTATAGTGAGGACAAACCAACCATTAAGACAAATACTGACAAAACCAGAGCTGGCCGGACGCCTCACCAAATGGTCCATCGAACTTTCAGAATTTGACATTCAGTTCCAACCCAGGTCGGCCCTAAAAGCACAAGTATTGGCCGACTTTATCTCAGAAATGACAACTGATGAACAAGACAAGTCTTGGGAACTGCACGTTGATGGAGCGTCGAGCCAAGAAGGAAGCGGAGCAGGAATAATCCTCAAAGAAGGAGACAAAGTAATAGCCGAGCAGGCCCTCCAATTCCACTTTCCAGCAAGCAACAACCAGGCCGAGTATGAAGCCCTCATTGCAGGACTCAAACTCGCCCTGAGCTTCCAAGCACAAAGCCTGACAGCACACTGCGACTCTCTCCTCGTGGTCCAACAAATCCGAGGAGAGTTCCAGGTAAAAGATCCGTTGCTTGAGCAATACTGGCTCTTAGCAAAGGATCTAATTTCAAAATTCAATTCATTTAGTATATTGCATGTCAATAGAGGAAAAAATGTGAGAGCAGATGTACTATCCAAGCTCGCAGCCACTAAGGCAGACACACAAGCATCCACATTAACACAACTTTCGCTAAAAAAACCAAGCACTGACTTATTACATGTAATGAATATTAACCACCTCCATGATTGGAGAACACCTTTCCTTGAATACATCATTACAGGCGCCATACCCAAAGACGAGCTAAGACCTCAACACTTCAAACGAAAGGCAAGCCTTTACACAAGCATAGAAGGAAAACTATATAGACGAGGATTCTCACAACCCCTTCTAAAATGCCTAGGCAAAGACGAAGCAAAAGAGGTAATGAACGAGGTTCACGAGGGAGTCTGTGGAAATCACATCGGAGGGTGAGCCCTCGCAGCCAAGATCATTCGAACTGGGTATTACCGGCCAACTATAAAAAGAGATTGCATAGCAAAAGTCAAAGCATGCGACAACTGTTAGAAACACGCAGCTATATCCACAAGGCCAGCCGAGCTCCTACATAGCATGGAGGTAAGCTGGCCATTCTATAGATGGAGGATCGATATCCTCGGCCCATTCCCAATAGCGCCAGGCCAGGTAAAATTTTTTCTAGTAGCAATAGATTATTTCTCAAAATGGATAGAGGCACAACCATTAGCAAGGATAATGGCCGAAAAGGTACGATCATTTATGTGAAAAAACATTATATGCCGATTTGGAATACCTAGGGAGATCATATTTGATAATGGTAGGCAATTTACAGACAATAAGCTCGGTTCGTTTCTAAAAAATTTTAACATAAAGCATCATTTTAGCTCGGTCGAACACCCACAAACCAATGGGCAGGCCGAAGCTGCTAACCGAGTTATATTGCAGGCAATAAAGAAAAAGCTAAATAATGCAAAGGGAGAATGGGCGGAACTAATCCCAGAAATACTATGGGGCTACAACACAACAATACAGACCACCACGGGCGAAACACCTTTTAAACTAGTCTATGGTTCCAAGGCACTAATCCCTATTGAGGTCGGCATCCCCACACTGAGAACCGAGCTTTACGACGAGCAACACAACTTGCAGGCAAGAAACGCCGAGCTTGATCTAACCGAAGAAACCAAAGAGTTAGCAGCAATCAAACAAAGAGCTATAAAACAAATAGCTGAAAAGAAGCACAACAAGAAGGTATCTCCGAGGACATTCTCAGAAGGTGACCTGGTGCTCAGACGAACAGAAGAGGCCAGACGCCCCCCAACTCATGGAAAGCTCGCCGCTAACTGGGAAGGCCCATTCCAAATAATCAAGGTGCTCGGCATGGGGGCTTACCAATTACAAACATTACAAGGCAAACCAATATCTGGAACTTGGAATATCTCCTCTTTGAAGATGTACTGATCTTAAATTGTACAAATTGCGGATGAGGGTACTCTTTTTCCCCTTAGAGCCTTTTTTCCCAATATAGGGTTTTTTCCTAAGAAGGATTTTAACGAGGCCTGACGCACAATACATTTCATCATCAATATTCAAATTTAATCAAACATTTCATATTTCATTAATATTCAAAAAGACATATTCGATCATGGGTAGTCCCATGCCAACTATCATATTATAATCACATAGAGCAAGATCCCAAAAACAAAAAATAACGACATAAACCGACCTAAACATGGTCGGACTCAACAAACAAGTTCAAAATAAAAAACCTTTCGTCCACAATTACATACGACAACTTACAAAACAAGAAGCAAAAACAAAAGCCGAACTAAGAGGGAGGGGGAATATTCTCATCATGCTCCTCCACCGTCCCGTCCACAGCTAACTTCCCATTTGCTACTATCTTCGTCATATCAAGCCGACCAATATCAAACTCAGGAGCCAACAAAGAAATCTGGCTCACAGCTCGTTCGAATCCATAAGAGAACATCTCCATACCATTCTCTTCCAACTCATGAATACGAGCTGTGAGACCACCTTTGGCAACATCATTTTCCATCACCTCAGATTGCAGTAGTCGAATCTGATCTCTCAGCCGAGTTACCTCCTCTTCCGACTCCTTTGCCTTCGCAACAGCACTAACAATAACATCATCCCTCTCTTTTATCGACTTCTCCAATTCATCAATCTTAGTCTTATACGACCTCTCAACAGCGGCAGCCTTATCTACAACCTCCTGCTGTTCAGCACCTATGAGCTCGGTAGTGCGACCAACACACATCAAGCGGGAACCAATGATCTACAACCATCACACCAAAATAAGAACAAAACCCTAAAGAAAGATCAAAGAAGAGTTCAATAATGTGAACAAACCTGAACAAATTTGCCAAGTCCTTCCATACCGATCCGACGAGTCATAAGCATGTCCCCTGGATATTGAGAAGCCCGGTCAGAAAGCTCAGCAAAGTTAAACTGTTCACTCTAGAGAGAATGAGAGTTTGACTCCGCAATAAAGCCATGAAGTTTTTTCTGTCGATCAAAGACAGGATCACCACCACGGACGACTTCCTGGTCAGCCTCAGAAATAACCTCCAAAGATATGTCATCCCTCTTTCTCTTGAACGAAGACGCTGGACGACCAGCAGAAGAAAAAGCTTGCCCGCCACTTTCCTTATGCTCAGCGGGACCAACGGTTTTATCCTTTTTCTTGTTTAAAAAGGACTGTAACTTTAAAGGGTCCAGGAGAGGTACTCGCCCACCTACAGAATGATCACCAACGTCAGTGAAACCAAACAAACAGTAATATAAATGAAAAGCAAAAAAAATATTACCTATATACAGTTTCAAACCCTCAACATCACCAGAATCATAAAAACACAGAATATCAGCAATAGACATACATTCCTCAGCAGCAACACTCTCAACCAAAAAATCCAACAAAAACTCCTCTTCTTCGCTCCGCTCAGAGGCCTCAAGAATCTGACTCGGCTCAGAGCACCAATAAAGGGGAAATTTTTCACTAAGCTCGTCGTCCAAATAAAACGGATACTCGGACTCAACCGACCGGACTTTGACAAAAAGAGATTTGAAGTTTTTAAAAGAGGATTTGTAAAGAAGAAATACAGAACGACCAGGAAAGCTGCTAAAACAAACCCACAAACCCTTTCGAGTACCTTTTGCTTGAAAAAGTGAGAAAAACAACGTCAAAGAACAAGGAAAAGATAGATAATCCATTAAAACCTGAAAAGCGCGAAGAAACGCCCAGGAGTTAGGGTGTAATTGCGAAGGAGCGCAGTTCAGTTGGGTAAGAACATCACATTCAAAGGGAGAAAACGGAAATCTCACACCGAGTTCAATCATGCATGGAGTATACATATAAAAATACAACCAATCCCCCCTTCTCTTATAAACCCTATCATCACTAGAGCACGGGAGAAGTTCAACAGTGATCACAGAACCCCTCCTTACGAAATCCAATCCTCTCAACTCAGAAAGGGAGTCAACACTAGTGAAGGAAGACGACCGGGTCCTAACGTCCTCATTAACCCAGTGGTAAGGATCATCTTCCCTGACCTCAACAGCCTTTAGCTTCTCTTTCAATTTTTCCCCCGCCATGAACTCACAGAAACAGTAACAGTAGAAGATAGAAAACACTAACCTTTCGAAGACATAGCAAGATAAAATGGGAAGGAAGACGAAACAGCAAGGCGTAAGTTCCAAAAGATGTGATTATTGCAAGCCCACTATTTTAGTGGGCAACTTAAATCCATACCCACTACAAACGTGGGGAACCAAAACGGCATCAACGCGCAATAAAAGCGACACAGTTTACTAAACACAAAAACCAACTACAATAAAAACCCCTCAAACCAAAAACAAGCCCACCAAACGTTTACCGCGCACAAATGGAAGAAGACCAAAAAATATTCAAAAGCTCCGCCACTGTTCCTAACGCAACACCAGCCGAGCTTGGGGGCTATGACGTGTACATCATCCAGTACCAAAACCGACCTAAAATCTCGGCAACGGTAACTTCTGACTGAGCCAGCCTTATCTTCCAAACCATGATCTATGATAACAGAATCCACTAAGAAGAATGGGCCATGACTCCTCACAACCGAAAGATACTAACAACAACGCCGACCATATACATCGCAACTAACTCACACCTATCGCCTATAAAACAACTAAAATCATAATCCCTAGAGGTCACATCTTCTGACTCTTAATTATTACTCTTACTCTCTGAAAAAAACCCATATTCTTACTTGAGCGTCGGAGTGCTTTTTGCAGGTGCTCCCGCCGCCGTGTTCAAGAGGCATCCGAGGAATATTCACTGAGTCATCACTGGCCGACGTGTAAGTCCACCGAGAGCGAACAATTCTCAAGGACGACCACTTACCTCGGTTCACTCAGGACGGAACACTTGTAATTTTAGCAAAATTCTATTTTTGTTCTTGATGCTGTGATGCAATAAGTTGCACTAATTAACCTCAATTTAGATTCTTGGTATCACCATCGAAATACCTAGCCTTTTAGTGTAGGTGCTGTCAAGGAATAAGCATATAATTTAACAACCGTAAAATTGATACCCAGAGTAATTAAGGACGGATAAACCTGATTACTTATCGGGTATGGAATCAATTAAATTAAATCGGGTAGTTGAAGTTATATTCGTGAAAAATCTCTAAAGTTGTGTGTGGTTGGTGTCTTCTAGACACAAAAACAAACACAAATACACAAGTAAACATAGATATAAGTACACACATATATTTTTTTCATGTTTGGTAATAATATACTGAACATAAGTATTTAATTTAAATGTCTATTTTATTCTAAGTATAATCACCACTATCACCATGATTATCACTTATTTCCACCACCAACACTCATTTTTCAATCTCAATCCAAATCAATATTGTCAACAAAATTTAATTACTAGTTCAATAATTCAAATTAAAAATTGAAACATAATGAAGAATTTTAACAATTATTTTAAAAATAAAAAATTGATCTGAAATTAAAAAAAAAATTGAAGATGAGAGAGATGAAATGAAAGTTGAGAAAAATGATAGAAGCAAAGAAAAAGGTGATGAGAAAGTTCATATCTAGCAAAAAAAATAAAACAAAAAACAAAAAAATGGACTAACAGAAAGAGTTAAAATAAATTTAAAAAATGACTGCAGTGATGCAGTGAAATCCATGACAGTGACGTAGTGAGACCCGTAGCAGCAACAATCCGCAATGGCGAAGATGAGAAACACAAGTTTCGCAAGTAGATTCGAGGAAGAAGTAGTAGTAGTAGTTTCATAGTCATATTCAAGGGAGGAGAAGTTTTGCAGTCAGATTAGAAGAAAAAGAAGAGAAGATATGGAGGAGAAGTGGTTGCAGTGAAGGATGAAAGAGGAGAAAAAGAAAAAGGTTGAGGTAGTGTGTGAGAAGAAGAGAGGAAAAGACTAAATGAATGAATGAGGATAAATTTAGAATTTAAAAAAAATACTAAAGATAAATTCGTCTAAAATTAAATTTTAAATTGTGTCTTAGATTAAAAATTCGTGTCTTATCATTTTAGAAAGACACAAAATATACGTATTTTATGCATCTTTGTTTGTAATTGTATCTCTTTTTTTTATGTCTCACAAAACAAACATTGAATGTGTATACTGTAACACCCTAACTACCAAAACTCACGCTTCCGGCTGCGCGACTCTGATATGTCGGACATTACGACGACACTTATCTTATTTAATACTAAAATATGAGCCTGTTTGAAACTTTAAACCACAATACCGCTCCCAAAAATACTTTCGTTCGATAACGTACATCCAAGATACCATACATCTTACAAAAACTCATAAAGAGTACATCCATATATATACATAAAGATATATAAATAATATTAATAACATAATACAATACAATTCCTATCCCTCTTACAGATTATATCAAGATAAAGGCGAGGGTACAATAAACCATAACTAAAACAATACAGAGCATCACAACAACAATTAAATAAGCTCTTCGTAACTTCTGCGCCCATATCCTGAAAGGGGAAAAATGTAGGGGGGTGAGAACATCATCCTCGAAAGGGTTCTCAGTAGAGGGTTTTTGGGAATTACTGTAATAGGATACATGAAGATAACCGCACCAGTGATTAATAACAGTCCCATGCCTCTTTTCAAAAACAACAGTTTACAATGAAAGTAAAGTCGAAAATCTTTTCGGAAAGAAGAACGGTTCAATTTTCAAAAACTCAAAAGCCTTTCAAAACGGTTTATCTATGCGGAACCAAAATAGTCTTTCATAATTTATTCCAAACCAGAAACACAAAAGTGAAATCAACCATCGGTTCACCTCATTCCAACCACGGCCCTAGGCCCAAACAATCCAACCAGCAACCAATCACCACAGTCCAACAGAGTCCCAGTAGCAAACACAAATAGAAGGATGCAAGCACAAACAAACAGTTATTACAAGTAGAGCAGTTAGCAATTAATCACATAGGCAAACCAAGTATAATATGCACACCCAACCAATGTCACACAAATGCATATGATGCATGCCTGTCCCTAGTGGCTGATGATATCATCTGTCGGTTATAGAGCCAACCCGACAAGTCCTGGTAGCTAACCATTGGACTGTCCCTCTGTCGTGCATCCCCAACTCGAGTTATACTCATCATAAACTTGATCATAATCATGATCCATATCCATCACCCTCACTGGTGAATATTTACGGGGGCGAGCTCATCCGGGACTTTCACAGTGCCCGGCCACACTTACGACATAGGGTCAACAGAGTATCAAGTCTCAACCTGGAGCACGTGGTGGCTAGCCACTGCTACTACCCAGGGAAACTCGTATCTCAGATAGTGAAAGTGCAACATTTACATTTATCAATGATTCAGCATAAACATGCATTCAATCTCATCCATGGATCAACATCCATCTCAGCCATCCGGCTCACGGTTCAGTCCAGAACCAGCCAATACTCATATCATACACAGCCATTCTGGCTCACGGTTCAATCCAGAACCAACCAATATGTATAATCATACACAGCCATTCCGGCTCACAACAAAACAGCACTTCCACCATTCAACATCATTAAATTCATAAAGTCGGCATTTAAGCCAAAAATCATTTTCTCAATTCATTTCACTTTGAAATCGAGTTTCAACTCTTTTCAGCCCTGGCTTTAGAAATCTCATTTCTCAAATCATCTCAGGCTCATAAGCCGAATTTACTCAAAGTGAGTTCCCTTTTTAAAACAAAGCCACTCTCGGCATTCTCTTTCCAAAACTTCCAAAACCATGGCAAGTTAAGGATTTGTTTCACAGTATTCAAAATCATCCATCCAACGATGGGATTTTATAACAAAAGTTTTTCGGCAGAGTCCCAAGTCTTTAGGGAAGGTCATCTTACATCAATTCTTTAAAATTCATTGAAACTCTTAAAATCATAGATTCTCGGTTCAAGTAAATAAAACTGAATTTATTATGAAACTGAACCATACGAAATCACAAGTTCCAACCCGGTCCAAAAATCAACTCATTTGAAACGGAACCAGTTTATTTGAATCAAACCGCTTTCAGATTTCTTTTTGGAACCCATTTTTCCAACTCTTTTAAAATGCCTCAAACTTGATTACTCAATCAAAAATCTAGGTTCCTTTAAAATCACTAAAAAAACTCCTTTTTATATTGAAATCGATATTATAGCATCATTCTTTCCTTCAGTGATTCAAACGGTAAACATAGTTCAGTTCTAAATAAACCGAACTCAACGTATAAGGTTCATCAAATAAATTAAGCTGGAAAGCATAATTATCCTCTTAATAAATCAAATAATACAATTTCTCAAATCCAAATCTTTTAAATAACCTTTCAAACAAGACTTAGATTTTATAGAAATTTCGACAGCACCTCCCCTAAAACTTGGACTTTTGCCACCCGGTTCGGGTCCCAACTAAACCGTTTTCTCATTCCTTTTCAACAGCTCAAACCAGAAATCAATTCAACAGCAAGCTAAATCCAACAGTTGCCTCAGTGGCATATCTCAAGAAAATCATTTCAAAATCAACTCAATATCAACCAATTTAACTCATTTCCAAATCTTTAAAGAATCGGTTCACTAACAAATCATTTATCAAAACCAAATTAATTAAAGTAACCCAGGCTGGATTTCAAGAGTATTCTATCTTTCACATCATCAAATAATTGACTCAATTCAAACCAATCCTCAACGGATTAAACTCATTTCAAATATTTAAAGAATCAACTCCAAACATTACATTTCACAAGCCACACAACAATTCAGCCAAGCCAACATCCATAATCGTTCGAGTCAATCAAATAATACATAAGGCAGATACAATCACTAATTACACCATATCTCACATCAGTACCCATATGTAATAATTCCAACAATAAACTGTAGTTTTTGGAAAGCGCCCCTACCTCGAAACGCAAAACCATAGCCCAAACGCGTCACAGAATCCTTTCCGCCTTGACCCGAGATCAACAATCAAAATCCCGTCAGCCAAAACCTCGGCTCCACGCCACTTTCGCAACAGTCTCAACAACTCTAATCGCAACATATAACAACTGAAACTCAATCGTATAGCAATTAACGTCACAAACCTCAGCGTGAGATTACAGAACAGTAACAAAAGGGCTTTCAAATCGAAACGCTTACCGAACCGAAGAAGGAACGACTGAACCGAAACAGCAGCGGTCTCCGAACCGGTTCGGCAGCATCCCGGCAGCCACCTCAAGTTGCAGCGGCGACCGGACTCCGGCAATGGTGCCTGGAACCCATATACAGAGACGTTAAAGCTTCCAGAATCTTAAACAAATGAAGACCGAATTCAAAACCCTTACCGGCAGAGTTTTCCGACGACGGCAGCGGGGTTTTCCGGCGACCAGGCGCGGCGGCGATAACTCTTTCTCAGCGGACCGAGACAGCAGACATGGAGGGGGTTTCACCTCGCTTCTTCGCTGCTGGCAGGGACAACAACCATCCAGCTCCGGCGACGGCGAGCTCGCAGTAGCAGCGGCGGTATCCAGGTGCGACGGCGGCACGCAAGACAGCGCCCCTCTCTCTTTACCGCGAGCTCCCTCCCTTTCCCCCGCGATGGTGGTCCTCCGACGCGACACCAGTCACAACAGAGACGACGGCGGTGACGCTCCAACAACGCCGGCGCGGCTCACTCACTCTTCCCCGTCGCGTTCATCTCTTCTCCTCGGGTTTCTCCGATGACAGCGGCGCGAACATCAGCGACCACCGTGACTGGGAGCAGCTCCTTCGACGGCGAGGAACAAGGACCCAACGGCGACTACAATCGGCGGCTCTTCCTCCCTCTGCGGCCCTCTTCTCCATCTCTCTCTCTCTCTGCTTCGTGCGGTGTTGGCAGAAGCTCGGCGGGACCGCGGCGGCGCTCCTCCTTCCCCTCTTCGCCGCAGCTTAGTCCCCCTCTCCCTCTCTTCTACCCTTTCCCGACTCAGATTCCTCTTTCTTTCTGTTTCTTTCTTTGTGCCGTATATTTTGTTAGGAAGGGGAAACAAGGGTGGCTGCTGTTAGAAGGGAGGGGCTGCAGCAGTTGTGAGGAAACCGGGTCAGGGGAACCGGGTCAGGGGAACCGGGTAGGGTTTTTAGGGTTAGGGTAAAATTGGGTTCAATGGTAATTTTGTAATTTCAAATAAAAGTAGAGGTAACATAGTAATTAGGAACAAATTTTAATCCAACAAAATTAATGTATAGAAATACTATTTGCTCCTCAATTTCACACTTTATTTTCAATAAAATGCCCAAATTTAAAAATTAGAAATAATATACTTAATTTCTTCATTTTCCAAAATAGCAGTAATAATATTTAAAATATTACTTATCTAATCCAAATCATATAAAATCCTTATTATTTTCATAACTATCAACCTTATACTTTAAATATAGAAAATAATCTAATAGTTATAAAATTGGATAATAATCATAACTTATCTCAAGTTCAATAAATCAAACTTGCCTTAATTGTCCTTAATAAAATAATCTCTGAAATTAAGGCTATAAATAACTATATGATTTGAGACTTGATCATAAAAGACTTTTCAAAGATTCTGGGTCTTACATATACTCATGTCTATGTCTTTGATAGATATGGATATTTATCAAACGGGTCTTAATATTATAACAAACTTGCCTAATTCTTACATACGTTGAATCTAACTAATAATATTTTAGGTTTAATTACTCTACATGCATGTTTTTATAGTTTGACTAAATTTTCACTTAGGTCTTTATACTTTTTTCTTTTCAATTGGGTCCCTATACCATTTAATTTTTTTTAATTAAGTCCCTATGGACATTAAACATCTAAAAAATATTAGTGAATTTACTTATTTACCAATACCCTACACTTATAATTTTTACCCTCACCACTCTCCACCACTCTCCCCACCTCGTCCACCATCTCTTTACCCTCCTCCTTTGTAACCAACCTCCTTCTGCCAACAAGCTCTCTTTCTACCATAACAGAATTTTTGCCATAATCAACACAAATTTAGAACTAGCATGACCAAAGCAGAATTTTTGTCATAACATAATCAGTTAATTACAAGTAAAACACAATCAAAACTTATAATCATAATTTTTTAGCACAAATAAATTTTTTTTTTGACATAACCAGAGAACATAAGTAAAACCAATTCAAAAGTAAAAGTAGAAGCAGAATAAAGTAGAAGCAAAATGAAGCAAAAATAGACTGAAGCAGAAACAAAAGCAAAACGAAGTAGAACGGAACCCGAATCTAAAACGGCGAGCAACAGACGCTAATAATGAATGGGAGGGGAGCAACTCGTCGGCAACAACATATTCATATTAAAAAAGTCATCAACAAAATTACAATCAATAATTCCTGATCCAGAATCAACAATGATTATACAAATTCCAAATTTCAAGTTCAGCAGCAAAACCACGACTAATTCAAATCACAACAACAATTTCAGATCTGCAATTGGAGCTTCTTATTCAAGAACAACCTACCTGAATGTGAAAAATGAGCATTGAACCTCGGCAATTGTATGCGGTGGGGAATAGATAGAGGAGAAGAAGAAGCACCACTCACGATTGAGAGATGAAGCACTGGAGAAGCATTCAAGATGGCTTTGTGAGTAATACCAATCAAAACAATACTAACTTTTTTCAATAGACATTCTAACCAAATTTTCGTTCTTCAATTAGATTTTCATTCTTCTTCCCTTTTTACCTTTTCCTTTTTGTAGTAGTTATTAGTTTATATTTTTTAATATTATAATGTTTAATTTAATTTTATATATTTTAGTTTTATTTATTTAATCATTAGATTAAACTTTATATTTATAAATTTAGGAGTTTTTATAATAAAAAATTATAAATATTTTATAAACTATTGTAGCCGTTAAAAATAATTAGAGGTGTAAAACCCTCTTTTTTTTTTAGTTTCGTGATGAAATCATAATATAGACAAATGAGGTTAAGTAAATTCTGTTTTTGTTGTATTATGAAATTGGATAGAAGATCGAATGAGTCTCTTCGATTCAATTTTTAAATTATGGTATTGACAAGTTAGGTTGAATAAATCTCTTTTTTGTTGTATCAAAAAATAGAATAATTCTCTTTGCGTTCAATTTTAACTTATCTTTTTATTTCCTATTTCAATTTCAATCCTTGTCTCTTTGTTTATTTTCTGTTTCGTATCAAACTTAGAAGATGATAAAATCTGGCTAATTTTTTAATTATGGATATCCAGGATGTGTTATATCCAATTATGAAACAATAATGTGTTTTTTATGAATATGAAGATAAATTTTTTTTAAATTAAAATTTGCAAATTAGGAGTTCAGATTTGTTTGAAATACAAAACCTAGGGTCCAATTTATGATCAAGAAGAAAATGGAGCCTCAAATTTGTGGACGAAAATAAATTTTTTTAATTGTAAAGTAAATTGGAGAGTTTGATTTGCATGTTTAAAAAATTTTTCAATGCTAAAACACAAATTTGAGAGTCAGATTTATATATTTAAAAATTTTTAAATAAAAAAAATCAAATCTAACCCCTCATATTTTTATGTTTAAAAAAATTAAAAACTACAAATCTAACTCTTAGATTTGTGGTATCCATAAAAAAATAATATATTAAATTTTTACATTACTAAAAAATAGGGCAAAATACACAATTAAACCAAATAGATGCCAAAATTACATAAATCAACCAAAAACAAAAAACGTTACCTGGATCTCCCAAAAGCACATTCTTATGTAATTCGAATGAGCCCCATTCGAATTAGACAAACCAACACTAATTCAAATCTGGCCAATTCGAATTAGTAGTGATGCATATAAATCGAATTTGGCCAATTCGAATTATGCATGCAAGGACGTCCCTAGTAATTCGAATGAGCCTATTTCGATTTACATATATATAATTCGAATTTGACTGATTCGAATTATCAATCCTCCGACGTATATAAATATGATGTAAACGTGAATTCCTCCTATTAGAGTGAAACACAATGGCTAGTGAGGAGAGTTTTTTAGTGTTGGTGCACTATAGATGGTTGATTAAGAAAAAAATACGCTCTGGTATTAAGTTTACTGATAAGGATCCCCTCAATATTTTTCTGAAACCTACAACGAGTTTCGCTGAATTCCTGAATTCTTTAATACATAAACTAGGGTTGTAAGGCATGAAACGGGTTGAGAAGTTATTCTATCACATTCCGATTTCAGGTGGTTCGAATTGGAATTTCCAAACTCCAGCAACGGCAGCCTGTTCTAGTTCGAGGCCTGTTGGTGGCTCTTCATCCGTGCCTGTGATTGCACCTCAAGCAATGGTGGTTGCCTCCCCGTCCTTCGCAGCTGATCTCAACCGCAGTGGTGACGGAGAAGTTGGTATTATTGATACGGCGCTAGTTTCATTACATGGTGGGACACCGGATGGTATCGATGATGTATTGCTGGATGATGATGACGCTAATGATGTGGAGCCGGACATCATTGCCGATGATAGCGGTGATGACATAGCAGCGAGTATTCCAGCTGGGGCTAGCGGAGCGTCCATCTCAGAAATTCAGCAGTACCCCCCGCACTTTTCATCGTTAGACTTGGATGCCATGAGACAGGAGGGATTCCTGGCGATCCTGTTGGATTTGGTGCCAGAGACACACAGGGCACTGGAGGTCTGTCAGAGTTTCAAGTTGGTCAGCAGTTTCAGGACAAAGAAGAGGCCTTGTTAAGCGTGAAGACCTATAGCATCCGACGCAGGGTACAATACAAAGTGGTGGAGTCCGATTATCACAAGTACTTTGGAAAGTGTAAGGAATTTGGCAACGGGTGCACATGGTTTATTAGGATCAGTCTCTGCCAGCGTAGAGATATTTGGGAGGTAAAACCGTACAATGGACCTCACACTTGTTTGGCCACGTCGATCTCAAACGATCACAGGAGTCTTGATTATCATGTGATCTCGGCCTTTATACTGCTGATGGTTAGAGCGGATGCAACCGTATGTATCAAGGTACTGCTAAATGCGACAGAGGCGCATTTCGGGTTTAGACTGACTTTTAGGAGGGTTTGGTTGACCAAGCTGGGCGACCACCCTCGATGTACATCTGAAAATTTGTCAGGCAACCACTGACATAATGTCCATCGATCGGCAGCCCTAACTGGTACGTCACGTCCTGCAGTGTAATTGTGCACTCCCTGAATGGCATATGAAAGTATGCATCTCCGGACTCCATCGCTCCATGAATGCACTAACCAGCGGCTCATCCAACCTAAACCAACTCTTGTTCAACCTCGCAAGATGGTATAAAGTAGCCATCTGCAAGTACGGAACAATCCTCTCGTCCAGGCGCATACCCTGCTGCCGTCGCATGCTCGTGTTACATCGGTGGAGGTGCATAAAGAACGTATCAGATTGTCTCTCAACTCGGAACATATTTATACAGCATCATCAACTATTGCATATCTTAATCCAAGTAATACAACTTGTACGCTACCAAATAATGTTACACATTAAAATGGAAAATAACATCATATATACATCAAACTGGGCCTAATAAAAAAATATTTTCTTAAAAATAGTATAACATTAACACAAGAATTTACTTCAATTATTACTATTCATGTTAATAAAAAAATTTACTCTAAATAAGTTTCATCCCTCGTTATCTTTACTACTCATACTCTTCTACTTATTTGTAATCACTATCCAAATTAGAAATTCATTCGTCAAACGTCTACAAACTAATAAACCACTAATATAACCACTCTATCAAACTTAACAACGGTAAATAATGACTACCATTATAAGAAACAAAAAGTAAAAATACAAAAGTAACACATTAAATCCTATTTTTAAAAGAAAAAGTGCGCACTAACCTCTTCATTAATGACACCAGCTATATAGGCGACTCCATCCAAATGATATAGTCGGTCTGGGTTATCCCATCAACGAAATATGATGTTGAACACTTTGTTGGAGTCATAAGGAAAGAGTTTTTTCTGAGATTTGGTGGGGCAGGGGTTTGAAATTGTAGTTTGAATGAGCTCCATTCGAACTTTATTTATAGGGAAAGTTTTGTTAATTCGAATAAGTGCAATTCGAATTACCTTGAGCTGCCTAAACCGTGTGTAAGTCGAAACATCCTGTTTCGAATTACCATGTGTAGTAAACCGTGGGCTAATTCGAATTTGGTTGGGTCGAATTAGTGTTAGTCATGTGAATGTGTAATTCGAATCAACGTGATTTGATTTATCCTAAAACTACATGCATGCATAATTTGAGTTGGTCAAATTCAATTTATGTGGATCACATGTAATTTAAATTTGACTGATTTGAATTATTTTTAGATTGTTTAATTCGAATGAAACTCTATTAATTTATATAAAAATATTTTTTTGATAAATTCTTGTAATATTTTTCTTTTTGGTAAATTTGTATAATATTTATCTCGAGTTAATTTATATATGTATTTTGCCCCAAAAATACTGCTGAAATCAGAACACTAAAATTAAAAATTCAGTAAAATCGTAGTTCTTATCCACAATTTTATTCAAATTTTCTGTACCAAATCCGTAATTTGCTTCCCATGAATTATGTAATTTTGTATTTATTTTATTTTTTAAATAAAAAAATCCTATCTTATCATGTTTATTAACGATCCTGAGAGAAATCTTTTTAGAAATGGATAGATAATTATTCATTTATTTGAGGTTTGAGAGATTAGGAGTTACACTTCACCTGAACCTTTGTGCCCCACATGGCCACATGGGCATGTCTTAAGGGCATGGCAATGCAGCTTAGACACAGTGAACAAACTACCAAGTCAACTACCCTAAAGGAGAGAATATTTGAAAACAGAAAGCATATTCCATGTAAGAATAGGATTTATGTGTCACACATTACTACCATGTAAACAAAAAAAGGTACTTGATTCTGCTATTTATAATATTAAAAATATCTCATAAACCTAAATATCTAATTCAATGATTACAAAATTCAGTTAACAGCTATAAAAGAATTTCTACAATCACCATTATAATATTTTTTAAAAAGTACTATTTTAGCTGTATAGTTGTATGACCATTTATAATTCATTAATATCTTTTTAATTGGGACAGTTCAGAAATATTTAATCATTACTTTAAACATATATTTTTTATTTTAATATTAATCTCTTATTATAACAATAATAACTAAATTTTATCCTATTAAACGAAATCAGATACATAAATTAAATAATATCATTGTGTTATTTTATTATATAATTTTTTAGTTTTTTTTTTCTATCTTTCAATATTTTACTACTTTTTTTTTTTATCTAATTTATTCTCCTGGTCGAATATTTTATCTATCCTCTCTTTATATATATTTAAACTTTCTAAGATGAAATTTCATCATATTTTTAACAATAGCTTTTATTTCAATTTTTTCTCTTATATATGCATTTTTTATTATATCCATATATGTTTAGTTGTTCATTCATTTAAATATTTTTATCTCTTTTACACTAAATTTATCATTATATTCATCGTTTGCTCTAACACTCTATTTCATAAAATATAATTGTGTACTTTACAAGAAAAATACAGAATACTATCAAATTTATTGTCAAATTTAACGTTGAACGTTAACGACGAGATTTCTGTTGAATTTACTACCGGATTAGGTAATAAATTCGTAACCCTAAAATATTACTATCAGAAAAATATTTCTAAAAGTAACGTCAACGGTAATATTTAGAGAAAAAAAGAAGAAATTTTTGGCACACCGACTACTGTCGAATTTACCAGCAATAACAAAGTGAAACAATGCATTTTGGGCACACGAAAAATATTACCGTCAGATTAATCCGACGGTAACAATGTCCTAAATGAAAGCGTGAACGTCGTCTCCCCCATTTCGAATTTCACACACTCTCTCTCCATCTCCCCCCTCCCTCTTTCATCACCGTCATCACCTCCATTCGTTGTCCCCTCCCATCGCCGTCGAGAGCACCGTCCTCGCCACCTCCTATCCGTCGTCGCCACCCCCTCTTCTTCTCCTTCTTCCCCTACCTCTCTCTCTCTTTCGTCGTAACCACCGTCTGCCGTCACCACCATCTGCCGCTACAACAACTTTGATGACCACTACTGCAACATCCACGTCTTCTCTTATTTTTGTTGTTCTTCATTATAGGTTCAATGAACAATTCTTTTCCAATTTATTTAATTTTAGTTTAATGTAGTTTAGGTTTAAGTAGACTTTCAATTTTAATTTTGAATCGGTTTTAAAGTTAGTTCAGTTTAGTTTTCTAATCTTAGTGTATTTAGATTAATTAAGTTAGAAGTGGTTGGATTTGTCTAATTGTGTTAATTGCTGCATTGATAACTGTTTTGTTGAGAAATTATTGCTGATATTATTTGATAATTGTTTAATTTTAGTTTAATTTAGTTTAAGTTTGAGTAGAATTAGAATTTTAATTTTGATTAGTTTCAAAGTTAGTTCAGTTTAGTTTTCTAATCTTAGTGTATTTAGGTTGATTAAGTTATGTTTGATTCAATACATTAGATTTTGAATGCTCGAAGTGTTTGAAATTGTCTAATTGTGTTAATTGTTGCGTTGATGACTGTTTTGTTAAGATTGTTTGATAATTTTTTAATTTTAGTTCAATATAGTTTAGGTTTGAATATTAGAATTTTAATTTTGAATCAGTTTCGAAGTTAGTTCAATTTAGTTTTCTAATTTTAGTGGATTTAGGTTGATTAAGTTTTGTTTGCTTCAATATATTAGATTTTGAATGCTTGAAGTGTTTGGAACTGCCTAATTGTGTTAATTATTGTTAATTACTGCGTTGATGAATGTTTTATTGAGAAATTGTTACTGAGATTATTTGATAGATATATGTAGACATGACGACAGGAAGAGGTACTGCTGATCAGGCTACTGGTTGTGGTCGTAGCTGTGGTCAGGATAGAGAAAGGGTTTCTTCCGGTACTCCCGAGATTACTGGATCCTCTCCATCTACTCCGACTAACCCGGTCATGCCACACGTTGCGGGTTTAGTAGACAAGCCGTTCATCACGGTACCCAACCCCAACTGCGTGCCTCTGTCCACAGCGACGACACCGCCTCCAACCGCTCAGCAGCCCACATCCACGGCGACGCTGACTCTAGCAACGGATGCCACGACTCAAAGTCCAGCCACGGAAGTGAGGCAGTAGATGATGCCCCTCCACCACCTAGCTCCCACCACACGGTTGCGCATTTGGCCTGATGGTGGCACGAGGTAAATAACACGTTCAATGCTCATGTATTTCCAGTTTATGGTTATCGCTGAAAGTGCCTGAATTGTTTCTAGTTTAGCTTATTTAAGTGTTAATTGCTGGTTACTGTTTTCTAGTTTTAATGATTATAATTCCTATTATTGTTGAAAGTTCCTGAAAATTGATTCATGTTTAGTGGATTTAGGTTGATTTGGATTGTTGGTTATTGTTTTCTAGTTTTATTGATTATGATTCCTGTTATTGCTAAAAGTTTCTGAAAATTGATTTCTGTTTAGTAGATTTAGGTTGATTTGGATTACTAGTTTTTGTTTTCTAGTTTTAATGATTATGATTCCTGTTTTCTAGATTTAATGATTAGGGTTAATTCTTATTTGTGGGTTGTTGTTAGATTTTTGCTGAACCCAAACACATGTATTTAGGAGATGACGAATGTCATGAAGCTGATATACGACCAGCCTTGGCCCAGCTACACGAAGACCCGCTGAGACGGGGAAGCCCTGGTTTGAGAAATAGGCAGTAATTACTTTCATTTTTCTGTTTCAAACCTTTTAGTTAGTTTATATCCTCTATCTTGCTTAACTAATTTTAAAGCTTCTTTGTTGCAACTACACTTCATTTAGGATACTGAGCACGACTTGGCCATCTGAAAGATATTCGACCATAGAATGGGTCAGCAGCTCCAGCAGATGTTAGATGATGTTCGTCATGGGCGGGACCAACGAACAGGATGGCTCTGACCAGAGATAAAGAAGGGCATGTTAGCTCATTGGGAGATCAATGCAGCGTTCAGGCATCAGCGTCTCACCAACAGAGCTAATAGGGTATCAACCAGGTCGTCCAAGTACATCGGCGGCTCGGCGACCTTCATGAAGATCAAGGTCAAGCTGGTATGTAGTTCTTTTAACTTTGTTAATAACTTTGTTATTTTATTTGTTTTGCATATCATTATTAGGCATTATAATAATTTTGTATTTCAATGCAACTTGTGTAGTCAAAGTCATTGGACCGCAAGGCCACATTGGCGGAGACATTCAAGTACACCCACACGCTGAAGGATAACAAAGCGAGATTTGTTAATCAACGATCTCATGACCATTATGTGAGTAAACATACATCTGATTATCTTATGCTATAAAATTATTAGAGATTAACAATATCTGTCTTACTAGTCACAGTAACTTATGTTAATTGCACAGAAGTCCTACACACAGAGACTAGAGGCCGTGACTCAATAGTCTCAGCAAAGCTTATGGCTCTGCGGCTTTAGTCGTCAACCCTGATGCGGTTTGGCGCAAGACCGCCTCAGCCCCATACAAAAACCATGTATATGGGATAAAGTCATTCTTCGCCAGCAGTCTCCCACCTTGACATTGAGGTCGTCGTCAGGCTCCGCCACTAGTCAAGCCATCCAACCTGAGGAAGGCGTGGATTTGAGGCTGTAAGTACAGGAGCTCCAGCGCAGCCTTCACTAGCAGGCTCAGGAGCTTAACGATTATCGGGAGAGGTATCAAGAGATCCTCACCTGCGTGACATCTATAGATGAGCTCAGGCTGGGGTTTAGGGAGTCGCTGGAGTAGATGCAGGCCTAGATGTGCACCGCTGGCATCAACCTTGCTGGTGGCAGCGGTCCTACTGGTGGCACATGGACATCGTCACCGCCTTCTGTGCTGCCGACTCAGGGTTACGGGACTGACGACGACTACTACTTGGATCTGTAGATATTAGTTTTTTATTTTATTGTATTTATTTGATGTACTTGACTTTAAATTTATTTGAACATTGTATTTTTTATTTTAAATAGAAATTCTTCATTATTTATGAATTGACCACTAATTATGAAAGTCCCTAATTATATGAAAAAAATTTAAATTTAAAATCAAAATTGACAATTTATTTTAAATTATCGTCAGAATTACCGTTAGAATAATTCGACGGTAATATGGCGCAGAACAATATTTTTGGCGCCAACACTACTGTCAGAAAAATCTGCTACTAACCAATTGGTTTTGCGAGCAAGTAATCCGCCGGAGAATTCGACGGTAATTACCGTCAGACGGAATAAATCCGACGGTAAACATTTACCGGCGAGGTTTATACCGTCTGATTGTTTCTGACGGTAAATCCGACGGTACTCAGCATTTTTCTTGTAGTGATAAAGTGCTATTTGTCTATTTTGATCCCTAATATTTCGGTCAAATCTTAATTTGGTCCCTAACATTTCAAACGTCTTATTTCTGTTCTAAAAAATTTCAAATAGTTTTAATATTGTCCTACCATTAAATTTAAATAAATAGTTAACAGAATGAGTAACATAGATGTTAACAATATTATTGTTAAGTCAATATTCTTCCTAATGTTATACAAACATAACCAAAACCTTATTATAACACTTCATTTTCTCGATCTTCTTGTAAAAAACTTTACAAATATTTTTAATCAATTATCAATGATTTAGAATCAAAAGAAAAGCTTCTATGTTAGTGTTATGTATTGAAATAAAATATTATTAGTTCTTAAATATATTAATTGTTTATGTTAGTTTTAATAATGAGACAACATTAAATTCATTTAAAATTTTTTGAGACTAAAATAAAATATTTAAAATTTTTTAAAATTAAAATATGATATTTAATCCGTTAAAAACTAAATTACAACTTAGTTCTAATATCAGAGACAAAAAATACTTTAGCCAATATAATTAGTTTAATGGCATGCAGTGTGATAAATTTTATGAGTAGAATAATTTAAATATATTGTTGTGAAAATAAATAAAGAATATACAATAGAGAAATATAAATATGCTCTTATATCACTATAATATAAGTAGTTTATCTATTTATTAATATTATAAATATTATAGTTTAAAACCACAAAAGATAAAGAGAGAGAGAATTTATTAACAGTGTATAAAGAGAAGAATATTATAGTAAAAGAGAGAGAATGAAATGTTTTTATTGCTGTGTCGTAACATTCCTAAGATTGCTTTTCTATATATAGGCATATGAAGTTTGCTTTTCAACTTCATTCAGTATTGAAAATAAAAATCAACCGCCC
Organism: Arachis ipaensis; assembly: GCF_059453495.1. Taxonomy (NCBI): domain Eukaryota; kingdom Viridiplantae; phylum Streptophyta; class Magnoliopsida; order Fabales; family Fabaceae; genus Arachis; species Arachis ipaensis. The sequence continues at coordinate 30,583,889 of NC_142438.1, read as the reverse complement.
ATATTAATGGGCATTCAATTTAATCTTATCACAATACTTCCCCTTGAATACCCATTTAGGATTATTCTTCATTAAAACCTTACTAAAGAAAAACCCAATGGGAAAAAACTTTAGTGAAGGAAAAAGAGTACAATATCCTTTGTGATGGGGACTGCCTCATTAAAAATCTTGTCAAGAAAAATCCAATGGGAAAAAAACCTAACCAAGAAAAAAAGAGTACAGTCTCCCCCTCTTGTCAACATCAGTTGATGTCTCAAAATCGGCGCATCCCAATCTCATGTACCAATCTTTCAAAAGAGGATTTTGGGAGTGAATTTGCGAATAAATCGGCCAGATTATCACTTGAACGGATCTGTTGGACATCAATTGTCCCTTGATTTTGAAGATCATGAGTGAAGAAGAATTTGGGAGAAATATGCTTTGTTTTATCACCTTTGATGTATCCACCCTTAAGTTGAGCAATACATGCTGTATTATCTTCAAACAGGACAGTTGGAGCTATCTTATGATCAATCAGTCCACATGATGACAAAATATATTGAATCAGACTCTTCAGCCAAAAACACTCGCGACTAGCTTCATAAATCGCCAGTATTTCAGCATGATTAGAGGAGGTTGCTACTATCGTCTGTTTCGTGGACCTCCATAATATAGCTATACCACCATATGTGAACAGGTATCCTGTTTGAGATCTCCCTTTATGTGGATCAGACAAGTATCCGGCATCTGCATAGTCAACTAGTTGTGACTTGGATCCATAGGGATAAAACAATCCCATATCAACCGTTCCATGAAGATATCGAAAAATTTGCTTGATTCCACTCCAATGTCTTCTGGTTGGAGAGAAACTATACCTTGCTAGTAAATTCACCGCGAATGATATGTCAGGTCGCGTATTATTAGCAAGATACATTAGCGCTCCAATGGCACTAAGATATGGTACTTCAGTACCAACGATATCTTCATTTTCTTCTTTAGGACGGAATTGATCATTTTCCATATCCAAAGACTTTACGATCATTGGGGTACTTAATGAATGTGACTTATCCATATAAAATCTCTTCAAGATCTTTTCTGTGTATGTTGTTCGATGAATAAAGATCCCATTTTTTGTATGTTCGATCTGCAGGCTGAGACAAAATTTAGTCTTTCTAAGATCTTTCATCTCAAACTCTTCTTTTAGAGTTTTTATAATTGTTGGAATCTCTTCAGGAGTTCCAATAATATTTAAATCATCAACGTACACAGCAATTATAATGAACCCAGATGCAGATTTCTTTATGAAAACACGGGCAGATATCATCATTCTTGAATCCGTTTTTGGCCAGATACTCAGTAAGATGATTATACCACATTCATCCAGATTGCTTTAGACCATATAGAGATCTTTGCAATTTGACTGAGTATAACCCTTGCGAATATTCATTGGATGGTTTAGATATCTTTAGTCCTTCAGGGACTATCATATAGATATCCCGATCTAATGAGCCATATGAGTATGCTGTTACCACATCCATTAAATGCATATGCAGTTTATGATATGCAGATAAATTGACCAAATAACGCAATGTTATTGCATCCACTACAGGGGAATACGTTTCTTCATAATTTATACCAGGCCTTTGTAAAAAACCTTGTGCTACAAGTCGGGCTTTATAGCGCACAACTTCATTTTTCTCATTTCGTTTTCTCACAAATACCCATCGGTATCCAACAGGTTTTACATCTGCAGGTGTACGGACCACAGGTCCAAAAACTTCACGTTTTGCAAGTGACTCTAATTCAGCTTTCATGGCTTCTTTCTATTTTGGCCAATCATTTCTTTGTCGACACTCTTCGACTGATCTTGGCTCAAGATCCATACTTTCATGCATGATATTTAATGCCACATTATATGCAAATATTTCATTGACAATTGTCTTATTTCGGTCCCATTTCTCTCCTGTAAATACATAATTTATCGAGATCTCGTCATTTTCACAATTTTCAGGTACCTGAACGTCTTCTGGCGTTAAAACTATATCAAAATTTTGAACAACTGCAGGTGTCTCTACTATGTCTCTTTCAACAGGAATATTATTTACCTCTTTTCACTTTCGATGATTTTTGTCTTTGGAACCGACAGGCCTGCCACGCTTCTAGCGTGTATTTGCTTCGGTGGCAATTTGTCCAACTGGGACATCAATTTGAATTGGAGCATTTTTCGCTGGTATATACGACTTGGTTATCCTCTTTGTATCGAAAAATGCATCAGGCAATTCATTTGCTATTCTTTGCAAATGTATAATCTTTTGAACTTCTAGTTCACATTGCCCTGATCGAGGATCTAAATGCATCAATGATGATGCATTCCAATTAAGTTCCTTTTCAGGAAGCTTATTCTCTCCCCCTAATCTTGGAAACTTTGATTCATCAAAATAACAATCCGTAAACCGGACTTTAAATACATCTCTGGTTTGTATATCAAGATACCTCACTATAAAGGGAGAATCATATCCAACATATATCCCCAATTTTCTTTGGAGTCCCATTTTGGTGCGATTAGGTGGTGCAATGGGAACATATATCGCACACCAAATATTCTTAAATGGGAAACATTTGGCTGCTGGCCAAAAGCTAATTGCATAGGAGAGAATTGATGGTAACTCGTTGGCCTCAAACGAATAAGTGCTGCGGCATGTAAAATAGCATGCCCCAAACCGAGGTTGGGAGATTTGTTCTCATAAGTAAAGGTCTAGCAATTAACTGGAGGCGTTTAATAAGTGATTCTGCTAACCCATTTTGTGTGTGAACATAAGCTACTGGATGTTCAACACTTATTCCATTAGCCATACAATAAGCATCAAAAGCTTGGGAAGTAAATTCACCAGCATTATCAAGACGAATTGCTTTGATTGGATTTTCTAGAAATTGTGCTTTTAATCGAATAATTTGAGCCAGTAATCTCGCAAACGCCAGGTTGCGAGAAGATAATAAGCACACATGTGACCATCTCGAAGATGCGTCTATCAGGACCATAAAATATCTAAAAGATCCACATGGTGGATGAATAGGTCCACATATATCACCTTGAATCTTTTCTAGGAATTCAGGGGACTCAAATCCAATCTTTACCAGTGATGACCTTAAAATTAACTTCCCTTGAGAACATGCAGCACAACAAAATTCACTAATTTTAAGAATCTTCTGGTTCTTTAGTGAATGTCCATGGGAGTTTTCAATAATTCTCCTCATCATGGTTGTTCCCGGATGACCCAATCTATCATGCCAAGTTATGAATTCATTTGGGCTTATAAACTTCTGGTTTACAATGGCGTGTGATTCAATTGCACTAATCTTGGTGTAATATAACCCAGATGAAAGTGAGGGTAATTTTTCTAATATAACTTTCTTATTTGAATCATGAGTTGTGATACATAAATATTCATGATTTCCCTCATTCATTGTCTCAACATGATATCCATTTCGGCGAATATCTTTGAAACTCAACAAGTTTCTCAGGGACTTGGTAGGTAATAGTGCATTATTTATTATAAATTTTGTTCCTCCAGGAAACAAAATTATAGCTCTTCTGAAGCCTTCTATCACATTGCCTGAGCCAATAATAGTATTAACATATTCCTCTTTTGGCACAAGATGGGTAAAATATATATCACTTTTGAGAATGGTGTGCGAATTTGCACTATCCGCAAGGCATACATCTTTATTATATATCCTTGCCATTTTCTTCAAAGACAAATAATAATAATAGAATGAGTAGTATGCACAGTTAAATTGAATACTTGATCGGAATTATTTTTTTAAGAAACACTGTACATAAAATAATGTCATATACTGAAATTTTATTTTAAAACTTGACACATTTAATGATTTCAAAATTCATGAACATTAATATTTCATTATTTATATACATCACATTTGAAACTTAAATACATAGAAAATAAAACTTAACAATAAATTCTTTACATTATTTATTTACATGAATACATAATAATCTCACATTTTAAATTATTCCATCATTAATCAAATGACCAATATTTCTTTCAAGGTCCTCAAAAAAATCAGATACATCATAATGAGTGGTGGAATTTTCAGCATCATTTGAAACAAAATTTGTTTTCTTTCCTTTGTCATCCTTTTTCAAAGATGCTTGGTAAATATTGACTAGGTGCCTTCGGGTACGACAGGTACGTGACCAATGGCACTTTCCACCACAACGGAAACACTTATCCTCTATTGATTTATTCTGCCCGATATTTCTTTCTTTATCCTACTTTTGGTGAGATCCTCTCTTTTGAATATAATTCATTTTCCTTCCATAATTTTTTTTGTTATTAAAATCTTGCCATTTACCTCTTCTGGGGTAATGATTTGCCGCATTTACTTCAGGAAATGGGGCAGCGCCAGCTGGGCGCGCTTCATGATTTTTCAAGAGCAACTCATTGTTGCGTTCAGCAACAAGAAGGCAAGAAATTAACTCAGAATATTTTTTAAACCCTTTTTCTCGATACTGCTGCTGCAGGAGCACATTCGAGGCATGAAAAGTCGAGAAAGTTTTCTCCAACATATCATGGTTGGTTATCTCTTCCCCACATAATTTCATTCGTGAGGTGATTCGAAACATTGCAGAATTATATTCATTTATGGATTTAAAATCCTGCAGACACAAGTGCGTCCACTCATATCGGGCTTGAGGAAGTATAACTGTTTTTTGATAATTATACCTTTCTTCAAGGTCTTTCCAAAGATCTGCAGGATCTTTTAACGTGAGATATTCATTTTTCAATCCTTCGTCAAGATGACGACGAAGAAAAATTATGGCTTTGGCTTTATCCTTCTGGGATGCATTATTTTCAGCCTTAATGGTATCTCCAAGATCCATTGAATCAAGATGAATTTCAGCATCTAGTATCCATGATAAATAATTGTTTCCAGATATATCAAGAGCATTGAATTCAAGATGAGAGAGCTTCGACATAATGAAAATTTGTTACCTGAGTCTTCCTAAAAATTTGATCAGAGTCTCGTGCTAATAACGTGTTGTGAAAATAAATAAAGAATATACAATACAGAAATATAAATATGCTCTTATATCACTATAATATAAGTAGTTTATCTATTTATTAATTATTATAAATATTATAGTTTAAAACCACAAAAGATAAAGAGAGAAAGAATTTATTAGTAGTGTATAAAAAGAAGAATATTATAGTAAAAAAGAGAGAATGGAATGTTTTTATTGCTGTGTCGTAACATTTCTAAGATTACTTCTCTATATATAGGCATATGAAGTTTGCTTTTCAACTTATTCGATATTGAAAATAAAAATCAACCGCCCATATTAATGGGCATTTAATTTAATCTAATCACAGCATATATAATATTGTAGTTAAATTATTACAATAATATACATATCTCAAATACATTAATATTAAACTCATTATCATAGATTCATAGTCACACACAAAAAAAACTCATTCTCATACTATTAAGCTACCACGATCGCTGGCCGCAACTGTATTATAATTTCTTACCTTATTTCGGATATAGTTATAGAATCAAATAATTAAATCGGTAAAAAAAAAACTGAAAAATTAATTAAAAGAGTAAATATAAATTTTTTATTTATTAAGAAAAAAGCCATTTTTTTAGGTAAGGCTATACACAAATCGAATCGGATCAGATACGATATTCACATTTTTTCAGGCCAGATCCGATCCGATTCGGATCGGATCAGATATCGGGTATATCCGCAGAATTTAAAAAAGAACTATTTTAAAATTTTATTTGGTTATTTTTATAAAAAAATATCCATAAAATTTATTTTTCACCTGTTTAAGCCTATTCACTCCTAAAATATTATCGATAAAAGTTCTCTTGAATAACAAAAAAAAATAATAATAATACAAGATTTAAGTTTAATTATTTTAAATTGAAGTATAACATAAAAAATTAAAAACAAGATATCATAAAATTTATAAAACAACACACTAAAATTCATATCAAATTAGGATTTACTTTCTTAAACTATGCTATTTATATGAGACGTGCAGATATGCGAATTTGCGAATCTGATCTACGGATATCACTACTAAATCCGCAATCTTATCCTACCAAAATGCGGATCGGATCTAATCCGATTCGATGGTTCTGTGGATCGGATAATATCCAAAAAATTTAGATTGGATGCGAATAATTACCGCGAATATTATCCGATCAGCCCACTTTTAGGTGCATTTCTGTACTGGCCCACTACTACACTCACTTAGAGTGAGCAAGTTAGCAGACTTTTCACTGTTCAGCAGCTGATTTCCATATAACGACTCACCAGTCACCACCACTCTGGAGTCTGGATCTGGCACTCTTTCACTTCTACTTGCTCCATTTCTCTCTCCTTCTGACCCATTCTAAATTCTCATCATCGTTTTCTTCTTATTTCTCCCTCTTCTGACAACTTTATTGGCCCTTTACACAGGTACTACACTATTACACTCCAATCGCTGTTTCATCACACGTCTAATGACTCCGAAAGTTACAACTTTCAGTTTTCACTTTTTCATTTTCACTCTTGTTACTGTTCCATGTGCATTTTTTCTGTACGCCGAAGTACTATCAAATAGCACGATCCATTTGAATTTTGGTCTCAATATCTCCGTTTGTTTTCTTCTCCATCAACTGTTTTGGCTCTCTTCATAGTTTGACTAAGATGGTTCTTAATTTGTTTCACGATTCCATGTTCCGTAGTTCCTTTTCTTCTCGTGAATTTTGGTTTTTGAGTTTTGATTATGCTGGCAGGTAAGGGGAGGAAGTGAAAGGTTGCTGCAATGGCAAAGAAGTTGGAAAAGATGGCATCCATTGATGCCCAACTTAGGCAGCTGGTTCCGGCAAAAGTGAGCGAAGATGACAAACTGATTGAGTATGATGCTCTGCTATTGGATCGCTTCCTTGATATTCTTCAGGACTTACACGGAGAGGATCTGAAAGAAACGGTGAGTTTCTTTTTTCTGATTTCAACTCCTTGGAATTTGTTTTGGATCATTTTTCATTTAATAAACTTGTATGTGTTTACTGGAGCTGTGATCCCAAATGTCTCAACTTTTGAAACAAAAGTACAAGTTGATCCGTTTGGCTTGGCTTTAGAAAAGTGTGGAATCAAAGATACCAAAGAATTCTGGAATCTGGATACTGATTTTGAAAAGTGCTAATGAGAAAGAACTTTACGATGCTTTTGTCAGTGAAAGGCAAACTTTACTTCATGTTCATGTGTATGTGTATCTGTATGTGTATGTTTATGTGTATGTGTGTGTGTGTGTGTGTATGGCTGAGTCATTTTCTGATATTGAAAATTTAGCTGTTTTAAACTTTTAATGGATAAAGATGAGACTGCAAACTTTTGGTTTGAGGCCTTTGGTTAACATTTTGGCCTTTACGAAGTGGCACTTTGCTTTCGTTTTTCATGGAGACAAAATTTCTCACGGTGTTTGGAGGTTCTGCATGAGGTAATAAGAAGTGAAATAGAAGCAAGAATCAAGGTTTGAGATATCAATCTTTATGTGGATTTATCTCATATCTTTTCTATGAGTAAACACTTAAGTTGGTCAACAAAGAATTTCAAATCAGACATTTTATTCCCCAACAAATTTTTATTATGTAGAAGTCCTCAATAATTACTCCCATATTGGTCCCTTTGTTGTTCTAAAGGAAACTAATTTGTCTTAAATCTAGTTTTCTTATAATAAAATTTGTCAAAAACTTATTTGTCTAATGCATATATTAAAAATTTGACTAAAAGCTACAAAGGGACCAATTTGTTTGGTGGAATAATTCTCGAGAACTTCTAACGAATAAAAATTTGTTGAGCACCAAAGTATCCGATCTGAAGGATCTGAAATTTGCGGAGGATCAAATTTGATGTTTACTCCTTTTCTATTCTTATGTATACTAGATTATATGCTTACCTCTAATTATTTATTGAATTCAGATATTTTACAAACTGTTTTAGATTGATGAGTTATTTGTTATTCTGCAGGTTCAAGAAGTATACGAGCTTTCTGCTGAATATGAAGGGAAACACGACTCTAAGAAACTGGACGAACTTGGAAATCTGATAACTAGTTTGGATGCTGGTGATTCAATTGTCGTCGCCAAATCCTTTTCTCATATGCTTAACTTGGCCAACTTAGCAGAAGAGGTCCAGATTGCTCATCGGCGAAGGATCAAGTTGAAAAAGGGAGATTTTGCTGATGAGAACAATGCAACTACTGAATCAGACATTGAAGAAACACTCAAGAAGCTTGTAGTGGAATTAAAAAAGTCTCCTCAGGAAGTTTTTGAAGCACTGAAAAACCAGACCGTTGATTTGGTTCTTACAGCTCACCCTACTCAATCTGTTCGTAGATCTTTGCTTCAGAAGCATGGAAGGTTTGCTTTTAAATTTTATGCTTTGGTTTCTCTCTCTCTTTCTCTGCCATGTTGTTTTGGTTTTCTTTTCTAATTTATTTTGCAAAATAAAGAAATTTAGCTATTAATCTATTCTTCATCTATACAGGATACGAAACTGTTTAACTCAATTATATGCCAAAGATGTAACTCCTGATGACAAGCAGGAACTTGATGAGGCTCTACAGAGGGAGGTGAATATCAAATCCTTCCAATTTGATTTTTCCAAAGCAGATCATTCTTTTTCTTGGTATCCATGGTTTATACTTCTCTGTTAAACTAAAAAATACAGAAATGGAAATTTCGTTCGAATGAAAATTTATGTTATTTTATTTAGATAACCCTGAACAATGAGGAAATTATTTGGTCCATAATATGATTGTTGGAGTTGCAATTCAGGAATTGTTTATATCTGTGCTATCTGTGTCTGAATTTTCTCTTTCCTTGCTTTTAAAACAAGCCATCAGTAGCTTAGTTTTTGGGCATTACAGCCAGCAATGAAACCCAAAAGTGACTTTTGTGTAGTGTTTTCAGTTGGCTTCCTCTATGCAAGTAAACATTTATTACATTGCAATGGGAATCTTCATTGGTACGAATAACTCCTAACTCCTGGATGGGACATGGATTGACATGTTTTACTTGCAATCTTATGTTGGGACCTGTTCTCCATGTGATTTCCTTTAAAATCACGTCAATGCCTTTGTTTGAAGTTAACATGCAGAAGTTCAAATGATAGAAGAGAGGATGCTCAAGTAAATTGTATTTTATTAATCAATTTCATTTGTTAATTCTGTTCATGTAGATCCAAGCTGCCTTCCGTACTGATGAAATTAGGAGGACTCCTCCAACCCCGCAAGATGAGATGAGAGCAGGGATGAGCTACTTCCATGAGACAATTTGGACTGGTGTACCCAAATTTCTACGTCGGCTGGATACAGCTTTGAAGAATATAGGGATAAATGAACGTGTCCCTTATAATGCTCCTCTTATTCAATTTTCTTCTTGGATGGGTGGTGATCGTGATGGTATGGTTCTAATGTTTGACCAAAAGTATATTTCTTACTGTAGGGAGAAATGGAAAGATCTGCATAATTATCTTTAAAATACAACAAAATCCTATCCGATTCAAAAAAAAAAAAAATCTTTAATGAAAAAATGAGGGGAGGGGAGCTGCCACCATGTTTAGAAATTATAAATTCTTCAAATTTATCATACCAAATGTGGATCTTAGCTAGGTACTTTCAGTTAATTTTATGTCTTTGTGACATGTTTCACATTTCTCTTAATCTTCTCTAAGAATGAAGTTAAAATGCCTCTGACTATGTTCAATATGATGCAGGCAATCCAAGAGTAACTCCTGAAGTGACAAGGGATGTTTGTTTATTGGCTAGAATGATGGCTGCTAATTTATATTATTCCCAGATAGAAGATCTTATGTTTGAAGTAATTATCAGCTCTTTAAAATAATCATTGTGGGTGGTTTATTACTCTTGCACCATTTTGGCAGTTTGCTTAATTGCAACCTTGTATCTGTAGCTGTCAATGTGGCGTTGCAATGATGAGCTGCGTGTACGTGCAGATGAACTTAACAGATCTTCCAGGAAAGATGCAGTTGCTAAGCACTATATAGGTGTTCACTAAATTCCTTCCTGTAGTTCAAGATATAGTTTATTAGTTTATTTAATAAGAACATCCATATTACAATGTCAGCTGTTATTATGTAATGTTAGTTATTGAAATATTGCAGAAAATGCTGTAAATTTTTTAATAGGTTTGTTTAGTTCACTTACTAATACTCTTCTTAATGACAGAGTTTTGGAAAATCATTCCCCCAAATGAACCATACCGTGTGTTACTGGGCGAAGTAAGGGATAGGCTTTATCAGACTCGTGAGCGATCTCGCCATTTGCTAGCACACGGGCACTCTGAAATTCCAGAGGAAGAAACTTTTACCAATGTTGAGGAGGTATATATGTCCATTTTAACTTTCTTTACAGCAAGTAATAAATTGGCTCTTACCAACTTTCCCTATAACTTCTACCATCAGGTGTAATCCATTCTCTATCTTTTTTTGATAATGTAATATTCCCAACTCTTGCAATTCATGTGTTTACTCAACCATTTGACATCTCCACTGGTTGTTTATTAAGTTTGTAAGCACCTCCCTGGCCTCCTTTATTAAATTCAGTGCATTAAAAAATAAAAAGTAAAAAACAAATGTAAACTTTTTTTTAACATGGAAACAGCTTTTGCACTTGTGGGAAGCTTTTTATATACTTTCATGGATCTCTCCATGTGGGAGCCTTGTGCATTTATCCACCTTTTGTTTTTGGATTTTCATCAATACTTACCTTGTTATGAGTTAATTTGGTCCTTAAAATTTTGGCCCTGAAGAAGGATGTAATTGAGAGAAAAAAGTTCATGTATCTTGGATTTTCCATGTGGGATTTGGGCATGTGTGGTTTTATAATATGTTGAGCTCTGGTTTATGAGCATTGTGTAATATTAAAATATAAATAATATCAAATAATTACTTATTTAAACATAAGTATATAGTATTCTTTTTTTAATCCAAACATAATGTTGTCATGTTTTTGAAAATAAGAACTATATTTGTTAAATTCAAATACTTTAATTACATCTAAATGCAAAATAATATTTTGCTTCTACTTTAACTTTTGCTTTTAAAGAAATACTTCCCCAACCGTACAACCAAACTAGCTCATTGCCTAGAAGGATAAATTACGACGCCTGTGGTGAGATTGGAATTGGATTTTCTTTGTAAGGGGTGTGGTGTATGCTTTTCTTATTTGGTTTGTTATGCTTTTGGCTTGCTGCTATTATTTTTAAAGATCAGGGTGGAGGTTATTGTGCACTTGGGCTATTTTGGTGATGCTATTGAGTGGATCTTTTGGTGCTTCAAAGGAGCTATTCATTAGGATAGGAACCTTAATCTTGGGTGGTATATTGTTGTTCAAACTTTTTGTACCTTTTTGTTTTTAGGATTATTTTAGGTCAAAAGCAACCAATGTTTGCAGGGATAGATTTGGGTAGAATCGAGGTTTTCTAGGCGTTGGTTGTTAATAGATTTCGGGTGCTCAGGTCGCTAGAGGTGTTTGAGTTTGATTGTGTACTACAATTATCATGCATGAGTATCCTCTGTCTTTAGAGGTAGAGGAAAACCTACACATGAAATGGTCAAGCGAGATCTCTATCTAAACATTCTCACTATAGATATGACACGTGATAGGATACAATGGTATCTTTTGATCTATGTAGTAGACCTCACTTATTGGGATAAGGCTTTGTTTTTGTTGCTGTTGCTTACTCATCAAAAGAAAAAAGATAAAAGTTCATTTTGATGTATCAAACATTTAGATCCATTACTGCCTTGTCCTTTGATGTCTGAAGATACTTGGTGAAAATTTGCGTAGTACCTGAAACCTAATACCCATAAATATCATTCTGCAGCAGATAACTTATATTTCAGATACTAACGAAAGTTCAAATCTTGTACAGTTCTTGGAACCCCTGGAACTTTGCTATAGATCACTCTGTGCTTGTGGTGATCGGGCAATTGCCGATGGAAGCCTTCTAGATTTCCTTCGGCAAGTCTCTACTTTTGGATTGTCACTAGTGAGGCTTGATATCAGGCAAGAGTCAGACCGTCATACTGATGTGTTGGATGCCATTACCAAGCATCTGGAAATTGGTTCCTACCAGGAATGGTCAGAAGAGAAACGGCAGCAATGGCTTTTGTCTGAATTGAGTGGCAAACGGCCACTGTTTGGGCGCGACCTTCCCAAAACTGAAGAAATTAAAGATGTTTTGGACACATTTCATGTTATTGCTGAACTGCCAGCAGATAACTTTGGAGCATATATCATATCAATGGCAACTGCACCATCTGATGTGCTTGCAGTTGAACTTCTGCAACGTGAATGCCATGTCAAGCATCCACTAAGAGTTGTCCCATTGTTTGAGAAACTTGCAGATCTGGAGGCAGCTCCTGCTGCTTTGGCTCGGTTGTTCTCCATAGACTGGTACAGAAACCGAATCAACGGAAAGCAAGAAGTTATGATTGGTTATTCTGATTCAGGTAAAGATGCTGGAAGGTTCTCTGCAGCATGGCAGCTATATAAGGCCCAAGAGGAACTTATCAAGGTAGCTAAAGAGTATGGTGTTAAGCTAACAATGTTCCATGGTCGCGGTGGAACTGTTGGGAGAGGAGGTGGTCCAACCCACCTTGCTATCTTATCCCAACCTCCGGATACAATCCATGGGTCACTTCGTGTAACTGTCCAAGGTGAAGTTATTGAACAATCATTTGGAGAGCAGCACTTATGTTTCCGAACACTTCAACGTTACACTGCTGCAACTCTAGAACACGGAATGCATCCTCCAATCTCACCCAAACCAGAGTGGCGGGCTTTGATGGATCAGATGGCTGTCATTGCTACAGAGGAATACCGCTCTATTGTATTCAAAGAACCTCGATTTGTTGAGTACTTCCGTCTGGTAAGATATAAACTGCAAACATCAATTTGTATTTTTCATTTTCTCTCTATTAACCAGTTTTGTATTTAAATTTAATCATCATAACTCAACTCTCTAAAATGTAGGCTACACCAGAGTTGGAGTATGGCCGCATGAACATAGGAAGTCGACCAGCAAAGCGAAAGCCAAGTGGAGGCATTGAGACTCTCCGTGCAATACCTTGGATATTTGCCTGGACACAAACAAGGTTTCATCTTCCGGTGTGGCTAGGCTTCGGGGAAGCATTTAGACATGTTATTGGGAAGGATATTAAGAATCTTCATATGCTGCAAGAAATGTACAATCAGTGGCCTTTCTTCAGGGTCACTCTTGATTTAGTGGAAATGGTGTTTGCCAAGGGAGACCCTGGCATAGCTGCCCTGTATGATAAGCTCCTTGTTTCACAAGATCTATGGTCGTTTGGGGAGCAGTTGAGGACCAAGTTTGACGAAACCAAGAAACTCCTGCTTCAGGTAAACGCTAATCCCTTTCTAAAATGTGCTACAAGCATCATTCCAGTTGAATCTATCAATGGACTGATACTCAAAGCTCATTTTCACTTTTGCTTTACTATCAGGTGTGTGGACACAGAGATCTTCTTGAAGGGGATCCATACTTAAAACAAAGGCTCCGCTTGCGTGATTCTTACATTACCACCCTGAACGTTTGCCAAGCTTACACATTGAAACGTATCCGTGATCCGAACTACAATGTGAATTTGCGACCGCACATCTCAAAAGAGTATATAGAGATAAGTAAACCTGCTGATGAACTTATAACACTGAACCCAACAAGTGAATATGCTCCTGGTTTGGAAGACACCCTCATCCTCACCATGAAGGGTATTGCTGCTGGCATGCAGAACACTGGTTAATGGAGTTTCTGTCTGCCTTTGTATTTGCATATTTCTTATATTGTTTTTCCAGAAATCATAATTTAGTTGCCCGAACCAAAGTTTGGTGTGTGTTATTTCCTTTTTCCCTGCCTTGTATCCATCATTCCATCGATAAGTTATGAAATATGTATGTTCCTTCCTTTGACGTACAATATAATTTGGCTGCGGTAGAATTCCAACGATAGCCGTCAATAAAATTGACTTACTCCATGAACGCAACGAATTGTTATGTTCTAACTTCTAAGAGGAAACTATCTTCCTGCATTCAACACTTGTGTCTGATGTGTGTATTTTGACGGTGAAATATTACAATCTTTTATCTATTCTAGTGGTTCAACGTTCAACCTATTATTTTTAAGAAATTAAATTTTATATATTTATTTTTAAAATTTTAAATTTGATATTAATAATTTAAAATAAAATAAAAATTTTAGAAATTATTTAACATTTAGAATATATAAAATAAATAAAATTAAATTAAATAAGGCATGATAAAAAAAGTTATTATATTATTATGTATAACAAAAATATAAAATTAATATAAAAATTTACAAATATTATTCATAAAATAGTCATTTATAAATGTTATTAAATTTATTTATTTTTTTAATTTCATTTAATTTGAAACAAATATAAAAATCTAAATTTAAAGTACTCTTTTTTTTAATTAATTAAGAGTAATATTTCAAATAGGCTCCAAAAAATTTGGCAGTCCAACAAATTTGTCTCTTAGAAAAATTAACTAGGTTCCGAGTCTCTAAGATTATTAGATATATGCCATATAGGTTCCCAAATTAGGTTGAATCGGTTAACACAACACTCTCTCCTACGTGGAGGTTGTAGGTGTGACGTGTTAAGTAAAGTAATACGCATTACAGTCAAGACACATTAATTTCTGAACACGTGGCTAAAACATCGTTTTGAGAAGACAGATACGTTCCCACCTTTTTAATCATGACATTCAACCTTTAGGTAAAAGATTTTTCAGTCATTTTTGTGTTTCCAAAGTTGTGGTTTCTTTTTGTGTGGTTCCAATGATGTAAAGAATTTGTGGTTTATGTTTGAAAGTGTGTAAAGCAAGTGGTTATAATTTTGGGTTGCACTAGTGTAAAGATTCATTATATACAGATATTTTACAGATATATTTTATAATTAAAATTAGTGATACGTGTCCTTTTTTCTTCTATTAAACTAAATTCTAATGCAAATGCGAAGGCTGTAATTATAGTACAGTACAAATATTTGCAGATTGTTAAATGTTAATTCCTAACTCCTTTTAAAAATAGTTGACTCCATTAAAATTGTTACTAATTACACTTTCTTTTTCTTAATAGCTGGACGCACCAAATTTTTCAAGCAATACAACGATTATGACTTTCTTTGTTTGGACTATCGGCTCAAGTGTTATAAAATAACTAAATAAATAAATAAGGAAGAAGTAACAAACATCAAATAAAGAAATATGATTAGATAACAATATTAACCATAATTACTATCTCAATATAAAAGATATGATACTTATATATTTATATATATGTATTAATGTATGAAAGAAAGAAAGAGAGGAAGAATTTTGTATATAGACAATATAGAGAGAGAAAATTCTTATTGCTTGTGTGTGTAATCAACGGAGGCTTAACATTCTATTTATACATGTACAAGAGTCCTCTTTTTCCTCTTTCATTAAATGTACTTTTCTTAGTAATAGAAAAGTTAAGCCTATCCAAGTCATAGGTGGTCAATGGTCATCCACTTCACACTTATCACAATACTCCCCCTTGAATGACCATTTAGAATAATGCCTTGTTAAAACCTTACTAAAGAAAAACCCTGTGGGAAAAAACCTTAGTGAAGGAAAAATAGTACAATATCCTTTGTGATGGGACTGCCTCATTAAAAACCTTGTCAAGAAAAACCCAATGGAAAAAAACCTGACCAAGGGAAAAAGAGTACAGTCTCCCCCTCTTGCCGACATCATTTTATATCTCGAAATCGGCGCATCCCAATCTGATGTACCAATCTTTCAAAAGAAGATTTTAGGAGTGACTTTGTGAATAAATCTACCAGATTATCACTTGAGCGGATCTGTTGGACATCAATTGTCCCTTGATTTTGAAGATCATGAGTGAAGAAGAATTTGGGAGAAATACGCTTTGTTCTATCACCTTTGATATATCCGCCTTTAAGTTGAGCAATACATGCTGTATTATCTTCAAACAGGACAGTTGGAGCTATCTTCTGATCAATTAGTCCACATGATGACAGAATATATTGGATCACACTCCTCAGCCAAAAACACTCGCGACTAGCTTCATGTATCGCTAGTATTTCAGCATGATTAGAGGATGTTGCTGCAATCGTCTGTTTCGTGGACCTCCATGATATAGTTGTTCCACCATATGTAAACAGGTATCCTGTTTGAGATCTCCCTTTATGTGGATCAGACAAGTATCCGGCATCTGCATAGCCAACTAGTTGTGACTTGGATCCATAGGGATAAAACAATCCCATATTAACCGTTCCATGAAGATATCGAAAAATTTGTTTGATTCCACTCCAATATCTTCTGGTTGGAGAGGAACTATATCTTGCTAGTAAATTCACCGCGAATGATATGTCAGGTCGCGTATTATTAGCAAGATACATTAGCGCTCCAATGGCACTAAGATATGGTACTTCAGGACCAAGGATATCTTCATTCTCTTCTTTAGGACGGAATTGATCATTTTCCACATCCAAAGATCTTACGATCATTGGGGTACTTAATGGATGTGACTTATCCATATAAAATCTTTTCAAGATTTTCTCTGTGTATGTTGTTTGATGAATAAAGATCCCATTTTTTATATGCTCGATCTGCAGGTCGAGACAAAATTTAGTTCTTCTAAGATCTTTCATCTCAAACTCTTCTTTTAGAGTTTTTATAATTGTTGGAATCTCTTCAGGAGTCCCAACGATATTTAAATCATCAACGTACACAGCAATTATAATGAATCCAGATGCGGATTTCTTTATGAAAACACATGGACAAATATCATCATTTTTTAATCCATTTTTGGCCAGATACTTAGTAAGACGATTATACCACATTCGTCCAGATTGCTTTAGACCGTATAAAGATCTTTGCAATTTAACTGAGTATAACCCCTGTGAATATTCATTGGATGGTTTAGATATCTTTAGTCCTTCAGGGACTTTCATATAGATATCCCGATCTAATGAGCCGTATAAATAGGCTGTTACCACATCCATTAAATGCATATGCAATTTATGATATGCACTGACCAAATAACGCAATGTTATCGCATCCACTACAGGGGAATACGTTTCTTCATAATCTATACCGGGCCTTTGTGAAAAAACTTGTGCCACAAGTCGGGCTTTATAGCGCACAACTTCATTTTTCTCATTTCGTTTTCTCACAAATACCCACTGGTATCCAATAGGTTTTACATCTTCTGGTGTACGGACTACAGGTCCAAAGACTTCACGTTTTGCAAGTGAGTCTAACTCAGCCTTCATGGCTTCTTTCCATTTTGGCCAATCATTCCTTTGTCGACATTCTTTGACTGATCTTGGCTCAAGATCCTTACTTTCATATTTAATGCCACATTATAGCAAATATTTCATTGACAATTGTCTTATTTCGGTCCCATTTCTCTCCTGTAAAGACATAATTTATCGAGATCTCGTTATTTTCATAATTTTCAGGTACCTAAACGTCTTCTGGCGTTATATCAGAATTTTGGACAACTGCAGGTGTCTTTATAATGTCTTTTTCAACAGGAATATTTACCTCTTTTCTCTTTCGAGGATTTTTATCTTTGGAACCGACAGGCCTGCCACGCTTCTGGCGTGAATTTGCTTCAGTGGCTATTTGTCCTACTGGGACACCAATTCGAATTGGGGCATTTTCCGCCCTGCCACGCTTCTGGCGTGAATTTGCTTCAGTGGCTACTTGTCCTACTGGGACATCAATTCGAATTGGGGCATTTTCCGCTGGTATATGAGATTTAGTTATCCTCTTTGTATCGGAAAATGCATCAGGCAATTCATTTGCTATTCTTTGTAAATGTATAATCTTTTGAACTTCTAATTCACATTGCCCTGGTCGAGGATCTAAATGCATCAACGATGATGCATTCCAATTAAGTTCCTTTTCAGGAAGCTTATTCTCTCCCCCTAATGTTGGAAATTTTGATTCATCAAAATGACAATCTGCAAACCGGGCTTTAAATACATCTCCCGTTTGTATCTCAAGATACCTCACTATAGAGAGAGAATCATATCCAACATATATCCCCAATTTTCTTTGGGGTCCCATTTTGGTGCGATTAGGTGGTGCAATGGGAACATATATCGCACACTCAAATATTCTTAAATGGGAGACATTTGGCTGCTGGCCAAAAGCTAATTGCATAGGAGAGAACCGATGGTAACTCGTTGGCCTCAAATGAATAAGTGCTGCGGCATGTAAAATAGCATGCCCCCAAACCAAGGTTGGGAGATTTGTTCTCATAAGCAAGGGTCTAGCAATCAATTGGAGGCGTTTAATAAGTGATTCTGCTAACCCATTTTGTGTGTGAACATAAGCTACTGGATGTTCAACACTTATCCCATTAGCCATACAATAAGCATCAAATGCTTGGGAAGTAAATTCACCAGCATTATCAAGACGAATTGCTTTGATTGGATTTTCTGGAAATTGTGCTTTTAATCGAATAATTTGAGCCAGTAATCTCGCAAACGCCAGGTTGCGAGAAAATAATAAGCACATATGTGACCATCTCGAAGATGCGTCTATTAGGACCATAAAATATCTAAAAGATCCACATGGTGGATGAATAGGTCCACATATATCACCTTGAATCCTTTCTAGGAATTCAGGGGACTCAAATCCAATCTTTACTGGTGATGGCCTTAAAATTAACTTCCCTTGAGAACATGCAGCACAACAAAATTCACTAGATTTAAGAATCTTCTGGTTCTTTAGTGAATGTCCATGAGAGTTTTCAATAATTCTCCTCATCATGGTTGTTCCCGGATGATCCAATCTATCATGCCAAGTTATGAATTCATTTGGGCTAGTAAACTTCTGGTTTATAATGACATGTGATTCAATTGCACTAATCTTGGTATAATACAATCCAGATGAAAATGAGGGTAATTTTTCTAATATAACCTTTTTATTAAAATCATGAGTTGTGATACAAAAATACTCATGATTTCCCTCATTCATCGTTTCAATATGATATCCATTTCGGCGAATATCTTTGAAACTCAACAAGTTCCTCAGAGACTTAATAGATAATAGTGCATTATTTATTATAAATTTTGTTCCTCCAGGAAACAAAATTATAGCTCTTCCGGAGCTTTCTATCACATTGCCAGAGCCAACAATAATATTAACATATTCCTCTTTTGGCACAAGATGGGTAAAATATATATTACTTTTAAGAATAGTGTGCGAACTTGCACTATCCACAAGGCAAATATTTTCAGGATATGTCCTTGCCATTTTTCTTAAAAAACAAATGATAATAATAATAAAATGAGTAGAAGTACATGCACAGTAAAATTATTCACATGAAATACTTAACAAATACATACACATATCAAATTATTCCATCATTGATCAAATAGCCAATATTTCCTTCAAAATCCTCAAAGAAATTAGATACATCATAATGAGTGGTGGAATTTTCATAGTTTGAAACAAAATTTGTTTCCTTTTCTTTGTCATCCTTTTTTAAGGATGTTTGATAAAGATCAACTAGGTGCCTTGGGGTACGACAGGTACGTGACCAATGGCCCTTTCCACCACAACGGAAGCATTTATCCTCAATTAATATACTTTGCCCATTATTTCTTTCTTTATCCCACTTCTGGTGAGATCTTTTCTTGTGAGCATAATTTCTTTTCCTTCCATATTTTTTCTTGTTATCAAAATCTTGCCATTTACCTCTTCTGGGGTTATAGTTTGCCGCATTTGCTTCAGGAAATGGGGCGGCGCCATCTGGGCGCGCTTCATGATTTCTTAAGAGCAACTCATTGTTGCGTTCAGCAACAAGAAAGTAAGAAATTAGCTCAAAATATTTTTAAATTATTTTTCTCGATTGCTACTGCAGGAGCACATTCGAGGCATGGAAGGTCGATAAAGTTTTTTCTAACAAATCGGGCTTGAAGAGGTATCACCGTCTTTTGATGATTGTACCTTTCTTCAAGGTCTTTCCACAAATCTGCAGGATCTTTTAATGTGGGATATTCATTTTTCAATCATACGTCAACATGACGACGAAGAAAAATAATGGCTTTGGCTTTATCCTTCTGGGATGCATTATTTTCAGCATTAATGATATCTTCCTAAAAATTTGATCAGAGTCTCATGCTGATAACGTGTTATAAAATAACTAAATAAATAAATAAGGAAGAAGTAACAAACATAGTAAAGAAATATGATTAGATAACAATATTAACCACAATTACTATCTCAGTATAAAAGATATGATACTTATATATTTATATATATGTATTAATGTATGAAAGAAAGAAAGAGAGGAAGAATTTTGTATATAGACAATATAAAGAGAGAGAGAATTCTTATTGCTTGTGTGTGTAATCAAGGGAGGCTTAACCTCCTATTTATACATGTACAAGAGTCCTCTTTTTCCTCTTTCATTAAATATACTTTTCTTAGTAATAAAAAAGTTAAGCCTATCCAAATCATAGGTGGTCAATGGTCATCCACTTCACACTTATCACAATATCAAGTTTTTTTTTTTTTTTTTCTTTTTCTAATGTAATATACTAGTAGATAAAACAATCTATAGCTATATGGCGGTAAAATAATATATATAAATATATATATATTCTCATTACAAAATGTTTTGTTTTAGTAAACCAATTATTTTTTCATTTAGTTAGTATGTTGTTTAGAAAATGGAAAGATAATTTAAATAGTAATTTTGGAATGTTGATTATATTATTTGTGGATAAATTTGTGATTATTACAAGATTTATCTATTATAGTAGACTTAGAATATTCGTAGATTTAGAATTTATTTGGGTGAGTTTATAAAAAAAAATTAATTATTTTTATTCAAAAAATTATTTTAAAAAATAAAAATAATTTTATGTTTAAATATTTTATATAAAAAATATTTTTATTTATTAATTATATTTAAATACAATAATATAAAAATATTTTTTATTTATTATTATGTGAAAAATATTTTTTAAAGTAAAGTAATTTTAAATTGTATAATTTTTTAGTTAAAAACACAAAAATTTTGTTAAAAGGCACAAAAAAAATATTTAGTTCATTCCATAATACATAAATTATTTTTAATTATGCAGATTGTTTAGTTGAATAATACCAAAAAAAATCCATAAATTTTAATAAAAATACAAAATAATTAATTAAAAAATATAAAAAAATTAGTTGAATAATACAAAAATATAATTTAAGTAACACAAAAATTATAATCATAAGTTTTTAATTTAAGTTGTACATATGATATAAGATATTGTATAAGATATATTTTGCATTATATTAAAGAATTATTATGACAACTACGATATTTTTTAGGAAGAACGGATAAAACCAACAAAATAAAAAATTATTATATTTACTGAAAATTTTAAATTTTTTCTATACTATGTATGTATATGTAATTTCAGATTTAATTCAATAAAATAAAATTTAAAAAAACATTCTCGTTCCAATGCGTGTATTCTATAAGTGATTGTCGTTACAATTTAAATTTTGTACATATCTATAAAACTATTATTAAATTTAAATATAAAAAATATTTAATTATTATAAAATTTATTTAAAAATCTTAATTAATTTAAATCTAGATTTTTTAAAATTTAATTTAATTATCTTTAATAAAATAATTTTTAAAAATAAAATTAATTTTTATCCTCACAACTTTATTAAAATTGTGCATCAATTGTTACTGCTTCATATAAAGAGTATTAGATTGTTAATAATTAATGAGATCAAAAGTTATTTATATATTTTATGATTTATAATTTCAGTTATGAATGATAGTATCAATAAAAAAACACTTATTATTTAACTAATAACTTTTGAGTTTGTACTTTAATAAGATCGTAAGATTTTTGTTGATGTAGTATTTTAAATTTAAATGACATTTTAAGATTTATATTAAACTATAATTATATTTTAGTATATTTATTTATATTTTATTAAATTATATAATTATAAAACAGTTATTTCAGCTTAATCATAGTTGAACCAATTAGACTAATGAACTAATAAATCAATAATTAAAACGGTTTGATAATTGATCTGATTTTCAGAATCTTTTTTTAAAGACTAGCTAATGTAATAGGCTAGTTGGTTAATTAGGATGTTAAAAACTTATAATCCAATTTAATTCAATATGATCTAATTTAAATTTAATTATAAAATATATCAAAATTAAAAACAATTTGTATTGGACTTAAATTAAATTTTAGATTTAACTTTTAAAATTTATTTAATCTAATTCAAATAAATTATTTTTTTGTTTTTATAATTAAATTTATATCTCACTTATAATATATTCTTGTTTTATGAAGTAATCCTATTAAATTTTTTAAAAAATTAAAAAAATATAAAAATAAAAGATAGATAACTATTATTTAAAAAAATATTTTTTATAAATTATATATATCCTAGATATAGTGCTAGAAATTTTGTTATAATTATATTTCAGGTACAATGCACTCAATTTATATACGAACTTTTAAACTATATCTTAATTGTAGTATTTTAATAGTTGACTATTTTTGTTGTTTATATTTTTTTATCTGTAATATTGAATATTCAAAATAAATATTTTCCATTAATATTATAAAAATTGAGTGCCTTAGTGTATTTTACATCATAGTTTAGATTAGTTATAAATTTTCTTACTAAAAACAATAGCTATTGCCTATGGGTATGATATTAAAATTCAAATTCAACTTGAAAAAAAAATATAAAGTATAAACTAAAGAAAGGTCAACAAACGGTGGTAGTACAATTCTATTATTTATCTAGTGTAATTGTCTCTTATTTCTACCTTAATAAAATAACAAACCCGTTATATATATTGCAAAAAAGCTAATTAACATTTTCTCTTTCTTATGTCATTCCTCTAGCAGACACAACACGCGTCAATAATTTTGTGACTCAAATGAAATATCTGTATATTTGGATCTGTACCCTATAATTCACCTATAATTTTTTATTAGTAAAAATCTTGCATGAACTATTAAAATAATATGAATGTCTACTCTTTTTGGGTTTAGAGTTTTTTGTTTTTTGCTGAAAATCATGCATAAACCATTAAAAAACTGTGAATTTTTAGTTGCTTCGCTTGGTAGTGAATTAATATTGTCTATAAAGAAGAAAGATTATATAGAGCCACTGATGAATGAAAATAAGGTTAGGAGGAGTCTTATGGTCATTTACAACAAGTGTGGCAACCCTAGCCACAACTACAAGACTTGCAAGTTAGTTCCAACAATAAACAAAGGCACCAAAAAAAAGACCAAAGTTCAGCGTGAGTCTGCCCCTCAAGAGGAGTGTGCACTGTCTCAGAGTCCCCCAACATTGACAACAAGAGACTACTGTTGATCCTGAGGTTAGTCTTTAATTCTTTCAAATGTGAGGATTTAGTTGTCCATGCAATATATTTTATGAGGATTTAATTGTACTTTTCATAACTTTTATAAGAGTTTAATTGTCCCTTTTTATAATTTTTATAAGGATTTAATTGTACACCAAAAGGTGAAATTGTGCATGTTTCATGTAACTGTTATTCTATGTTTTAGCCTAATCAAGTCCTAGCAATGAATATCTCACAATTCACAAGCACAACTATAGTCAGTGCTACTGCTATTGCTAACAATGTCAACCTGTTATTATGTCTACTATTTATGGAATATATCAACTATTGATATTGGTTTAGCATTGTGTAGGAACAATTATCCAAGGCAATCAAGGAAAGGAAAAGTCCAATCAAGGCCTTCATCAAGCAAGCCATTAAATCCAGTTCTCTTTAGAAAGAAAGAAGCTATTGTTAGGCCTGCACAAGCTCCTCACCCACAATTTGCCTCACAATCACAAATAGCTCAAGGACCAACTGATCTTCTCTATGCAGGAACAAGAGCAACAATAAACACAACTAGCCTAAAGAATGTTAAAATTTTTAGGCCTAAGCCTTGGCATTAAAATATTGATCTCCTTAGGTTAAATAGATCATGACTTAATTTTTTTTGGGTTTAAAAACTTTGATTTGGACATGCTATTTTGGTGGATATAATGTTATTTTGGAGATGATATTTTTTTTGGTAGATATGATGTTATTTTGGGGGTGATGATTTCTTTTGGATTTAGCACAGTAGTGTTATGCTTTAAATTTTTAGGGTGAATTTGGTCATATTTTAGATTCAAGTGATGCAATTTTATAAGTCTACTGATGTACTTAACTCACTTTGAGTAATATTTATTATCTATGTTAATTATGTTTCACTTCGGATTACATATTGTGCTTTTATCATTGATGTGGTTGTTTATTAGATTTTGCAAACATTTAAAACAACCAGATAATATCATTCATTGTAAACAAACTACATACTTACAATAATTGTTCACACTTCACAACTAACTTCATTCATGGTAAACAAACGACATTACATTTACATTTACAGTAATAATTCTAGTTCACCTAGTACCATTACACAAGACAGACACAACTACTCCAAACATAAACCCAATAAAAGAAAAAGCAAACATCCCTAAATCGACTAACAACAATTCTAGGAGACTTATGTTTCTCCAACGCTAAAATTCTTTCTTCCAAATCAATCAATCTCTGCTCCCAACCATGCTTTTCACTTTCTATAACTTTCTCATTCCTAACAGCTTCATCCAGCCATTTAAAGAATTTGCAATATGACAAATTTTCCTGTAAAAAAATATTCAAGAACTGAATTTTTTTTTTTGCGCAGAACAAATCAAAGCAACTGTAAGAAGGAGATAGCAATTACCCTAAAATTTGGACATCTCAAAAACAACCGATCAGAATTCTCTATTATTCTAGACTTGTATATTGTTACATACAATTGGCAGTTACACTTGGGAGCTTCCGGTACTATTCATTCTGCATTGTGCTAGGGTTTTGTTTTGTTTTAGGGTGAATAATTGGAGATTCTGAATAATTAGAGTTTAGGATATGTTAAAATCAAACAACATTCAAGGACTAATTTGTCTTTATCATTTAAAGTAATTCCAATGTGGTATTTAATGAACATCTCACTTACATTAACCATCCACGTTAAAAGCACCGTTAATCTTACTAATAGAAGGATGTAATGTGTCCACGTTTCATTTCTTAAGAAACCTAATTATTTTTTTATTTTTTTAGAGTCTAACTTGTGCGAACACAAAATTTTCAAGAACTTAATTGTAACTTTACTCTTCAACGAATATAATGAGGGGAGAACAGCCCAATGAGGGAGAGTGTTGTTATAATGGGTCATGTGAGGAAGGTGTGTGACGCATCCATGGGCCTGTATAGTGACAGAGGGCATTCATAGGCCACATTGAAGATTGAAGGCAACAACGACTATTAGAGTTTCATTGTGCTAACAAAAGTTGGATTTGGATTTTAGAAATTTTGGTTTTTAGTTTTGGAAAGTATATAGCCCCCATGTATTGCAGTATTGGTTCTGTGACTATTAAATGAGCTAGACCAACCCGTTTAGGCCTAGTTTGCTTAAGGGCTTGGCTTATATGAGTCAATTCATTTATTTTTTGTTTATTAATGGGACTTAATCTGGATTGGTCTATAAATAATTTTTTTTAATTTATAAAAAATTACAACATTAATATTTAGTATAATTTCTAAAACTAATTTATAACTATCTAAAAAATTATTTAAAGTATTTATGAAAAAATTTAAAAAAATAATTTTTTCACAATTAAATTTTTTTTATTTTTATTTTAAAATAAATACTTTTGTGACTAAAATATCAAATACAAAATAATTTATTTAAAAATTATTTTTAATATAAGTCCTTAAGATTTAAATTTTATTTTTAAAAAAATTAAATTAAATTGTGTATTCAAACTGGCCTTTACTTTTTAAACTTAGGCCATTTATGGACACCCTGACGAATTATATAGATTAAGAATTATATAGATTGACCCATCTAGTTTTTACTTAAAAAAATAGATAGAAAAATCTTGTTTAGAACCCAAAAATAAATATTTGACTAATGAAAACCACTTGTGGGTCAAAAAGCGTAAACAACATAGAATTTCTTTTACCAGGTGGATTAGGTATTCAAGTCGGATTAGGAGGAAAAATTGAAGGAAAAAAAAAGTGGGTTTTTTGAAAAAGTGAAAAAAAATGTACCATGCATTTAACCCGCTATTTTTTTTTTTAGTTAATAGGATTGTGTTTGTTTAGCGTCTTGTATTTCCGGATCTAATTTTAGAGATAAAAACTTTTCTATTTAAGGTGGATAAACATACTAACTTGATAGATTTAATCCATTTTAATGGTTTTATTAGATACATGACCCATGTATCACATGTAGAATTGAAAGCATAATCCACTTTGGCAAATTTCATGATCGTATAACCAAGTTGGGTTGGTCTAGTTGTTAGCTCACTAGTCCGCTTAAGTGTCGGGGGTTCGAATCCCGCCTTATGCATGCAACAACTCATTGTCCAGTGACAAACTTTTAAATGGAGCTCAGTACCGCACCGGATTAGTCATTAGCCTGTCGGGTTGGGGGATAATACCGTGAAAAACTAAAAAAAAAAAAAATTTCATGGTTGTATGTATGATTGATTTGGAAAAGGGATTATACGTTTTTTTCCATGGTTATCAAAATCGGATCAACACTAGACCTAGTCTAGCTACTAGATTTTTAGATTAATGGATCAACTGGAGAGTTATTGGTTGAACCATTTGATCCGATAATAATTAAATAAATATATAAAATTATAATAAAAATAGACAAATAATTTTATAATTTAATATAGTACAATATTATTGTTAAATGATAATTAAATTATATATAAATTATAATTTTAGCAATGCATACATATAAATATAGGAAAGTTATCCCATGTGCCAGTCGAAAAGTGCGGAACATGAAATTCATCGTACGATCAAGTAGCTCTTGAATTTTGTTTGTTAGTGAAGGGCGAAAAGTCGAATATAACCTTGAAATGAATATAGAATAACGTTAATGACCGGTTGTAAATACACAAAAGGTGTGTGGCTTCTTAAAGGGTATTGGTATAGCAACTTTGGAGGCTTGGGCCCTAACCGTTTGTGTGCCCAATAACATAATTGTTGTAATACTTGTGTAGCACTAAAGTCAGACATGGTGAATAGAGTGAGAGGGGTCATGGTGGTCCAGCAGTGGGTTGCTAATACGTGAAGGACTCCATACGGTGCGTGTCTGCGGGCAGTGGTGTGCAGGCTAAAGTTGGAGAAATTGGAACAACGAGGAACATGTGTTGAAGAGGGAATGACAGATTTGAGGGAAGGCGACATTAGGTTGCTGGTTAAAGTGGAGGTAAGTAATCTTTTGCCTAGATTCTGTTCACCAAGTTTGAGAATTTGCGTAGTATATGGCGGGACTTGTTGGGCAAATGTGTGGGGGGATTGATGCCAGGGCATTTTGGCCAGTTTCACTGACCTTTTCTTACTGTTTTAGGGTAGTTTCATGCATTTTCTTAGTAAATAAGCAAGTTTCGGATGAAAGTACACTTACATCTTGATTCAAGCAAATATTGTGAATTCTGAATGATTTCATGAGAATTATGCATGAATTGAATGATAAAATGGATAGTGCATGATCTCATGACTTGAACAGAGCTTTGATGCACTTTATCTGCTTGATTTTAGGACAAAGGAAGTAAGGAAGAGCCACGTTAGCAACCACGTTAGTCTAATTAACGTGACCACTAACGTGGAATGGGAAGAAGCTTGTAGCGTTAATGGAAAAAGTGATCGCCAATAACGCCTTCGAAGCCATCATAGCCCACGTTAGTTGCCACGTTAATTATATTAACGTGGTAGCTAACGTAAAGGAGAAGGAGAGCTCCAACGTTAGTGGTAAAAGTGAATGCCACTAACGTTCCAAAAAGGCACATTTAGCCACGTTAAGAGTCACATTAATCCAATTAACGTGAACTCTAACGTGGGAGGAGAAAGCAATCGCCAACGTTAGTGACACTCACCTTTGTCACTAACGTTGGACTAAGCCAATAGTGCCCACGTTAGTGGTCACGTTAAGACCACTAACGTGAAGAGTAACGTGGAGCTAAGCATGATAGGCCAATGTTAGTGACACTCACCTTTGTCACTAACGTTGGAAATGGCAATCACCTCCACGTTAGTGGTCACGTTAATGCAATTAACGTGAGGCACTAACGTGGGAAGAAGGGGCATTTGAAGCGTTAGTGACAAAGGTAAGTGTCACTAACGCTCTCGAAGCTTAGGCATGCCCACGTTAAGGGCCACGTTAGTTACACTAACGTGGACCACTAACGTGGGGAAAAGAGGCAAAGAGCAACGTTACTGGAAAAGGTGAATGCTAATAACGTTTGCGAAGGACCAAGAGGCAACGTTAGTGGTCACGTTAGTGCCACTAACGTTGAAGTTAACGTGGATCATTTTTGGTTTGGAACGTTAGTGAAAAAGGTGATCGTCACTAACGTTCTCGAACTCACATTTTCACTTAACGTTAACACCACTAACGTCCTAACTAACTTGCTACCATGCCTGACTCACTTTCTCTCTGCAAGCAAAGCTAAGCCCATTGAAGACTGTAACTGCTTCAACTAAAGATCCAAAGGCCCATATCCAAGACTTGAAGAGCCAACTAGAAGATCAGAAGAGTAGTATATATAGGAGTAGTTTTGAACTAGTAAAAAAGCTTGGCATTTGTGGAGAACTACATTCTGTATATTTTACTTTCTCTGCAACTTCTAGATTTAATTTCAGAATGTACTTTTCATTTTCGTCTTCCATTTCTAGAGCTATGAACAACTAAACCCCTTTTCATTGGGTTAGGGAGCTCTGTTGTAATTTGATGGATCAATAATAGTTTTCATTATTCTTCTTCTTTCTTTTCTCTTGATTTTACTAGAAAGCTTTCAATCTTCATCCAATTGGGTAGTTGTCTTGGAAAAGAAGCTATTCATACTTGGATCTCTTCGGAACCTTGGAAGAGGAATGAAGAGATCATGCTAGAAATGCTTTCTCATGTTGGACCAAATTGGGGTTTGGATGGATAGTGACATATAATCCTACCAATACTTTGATTTGGAAATGCATGTGGTATAATCAGTGACCATACTTCATCTCTTCTCATGAGCAATTAAATCAAGGAATTGGGCAATTGTTCAAGTTTAGAGAGATTGGGTTGCCAAGGAATTGGAATCCAATCACTTAAGATTGCCAAGGAGATCAATGAATGCATTGATTGAGGAAGAGATGAGAATGAACTTGATCCGGAGAATACAACATCTCCTAAGCCCAATGAATTCCCCATTTCTGATCTTACCCATTCTCTTTATTATCTGCCATTTACTTTTATGCTCATATTCCCAAATCCCCATTTAAGATTCTGCAGTTTACCTTCTGCCCTTTACATTCTGTCATTTATTTCCAGTATTTACATTTTCTGCTATTTACTTTCCCGCCATTTAATTTTCTGTAATTACTCAACTCAAATTTCTGCTTCGCTCAACTAGAACATTCCTCTAATTAAAGTTTCTTGACCAATCAATCCCTGTGGGATTCGACCTCACTCTATTGTGAGTTTTTACTTGACGACAATTCGGTATACTTGCCGAAGGAAATTTTGTTGAGAGACAAGTTTCTGTGCATCAGGGATGGGCGCATGAGTGTGAGTAGTGTGAATGGTTTGGGTTTGGT
Organism: Arachis ipaensis; assembly: GCF_059453495.1. NCBI lineage: Eukaryota > Viridiplantae > Streptophyta > Magnoliopsida > Fabales > Fabaceae > Arachis > Arachis ipaensis. The sequence goes on along the minus strand of NC_142438.1, from coordinate 30,554,057 downwards.
GTTTTGGTTGGTGGGTTTATCTTTGGAAGCATGAAGTCTTTATCTAAAAATAAAGATGAAGTTGATTGTTTGACACTGTAATTTCGTCATAATGATAATGGCAGCATATGATGTTTCTTAGTAACTGTGTTGCGTAGCCTTAGGTGGCGGTACTTGAGGATAGTTTTTGTTTATGGATTATTGAGTTGGGATTGAAGTTGCTTATGTAAGGTTCTTTGTAGTGTGAGTGTGGAAGAGGGTGATTTTTTTAGTTTATGTTTGGCACCTTTAAGTTGGGAGTCTCGGCAGTGGTGTTACTTACGTGGTATGTCGATGTTCTTCTTTGCGGTCGGATACTGACAATATGCTTTGTGGGTTTGCTGCAGTTTTGGTGAAGCGTTTTATGAGTAATAGATTTCTTGGAGAAGTTGTATTAGCAGAGGCAGAGCGGTTTTATGTTGCAATGTCTTCTTGTAGCAGAACGATCCCTGGATTGGATGCTTGTGGGGAAGAGAATTTTGATGGCTTCAGGGATACCGGAGATATCGATGCAACGGTACGAATGGGATTGGTGTATATTTTACTGGGTTTTCCTTGAGTTGTAATTTAACATTGTGAGCGGCAACCGTAACTAATGAGCCTTTGTCTGTGCAGGAATCACTGCTGGACATTGGGATGAAAACAGAGGAAGAAGAGTTGGGGGAAGAATCACCCAATGAAGAGCACTGTGAGCAGAACAGCAATGCTGAACATGTAGTGTTTGGTCGTGCACATATATTGGAGATGGAGTTCGCTAACCCGGATGAAGTGTGTCGTTTTTATGAGCAATATAGTCGAGCAAAGGGTTTTGGCATGCGACAAGGGAAGAAACTGAAGAATAGAAATGGTGAAATCGTGCGATACACGTATTTGTGCAACAGAGAAGGATTTAGAGATAGAAAATGGCTTGAAGTGAAGGATCGGAAGAGGGAGCACAAGGTTGTTACCCGCTGTGGATGTCAAGCAGAGATGAGGATAAAGCGAAAAGCCGAAAGCAACAATTGGTATGTGTGTCGTTTTGTTGATGAGCATAACCACGACCTTCTCCCGGCAAAGTTTGTGTCATACCTGCCAGCATATAGGAAATTATCAGATGTTGATAGAGCCCACATGGACAGTTTAAGGCAGGTTGGAATTTCAATTCCCAAAATTTACGAGTCTATTACTGCTCAGGCTGGGGGTTTTAACCTAGTTACGTTCACAAAGAGAGATATGTATAATGTGGTTAGGCGGCAACGTGCAATGCAAAGCAGCGATGTGAATGCCGTGTTACGGTATTTCAATGTTTGTGCCAGGAGAGATGGTAATATGTATTAGCGGTACCAGGTTGGGACTGAGCAAAATATGTGTGATCTGTTTTGGAGCGACGGGCGTAGTCAGGATGATTACAAGATATTTGGTGATGTTTTGGCATTTGATGCAACTTACGGGTGAAACAAGTACAATCTGCCGGTGATAGTGTTCTTCGGGGTGAACCACCATAACCAAACCTGTGTCTTTGGCACAGCCATGGTGTCTTTGGAAACACAAGCGTCGTATGTGTGGTGTTGAGCAAGTTTTTAGAGTGCATGGGGGGAAAGCACCTAAGGCAGTCATCACTGATGGGGATAGGTCAATGCGGTTTGCCATTCAGGAAGTGTTTCCAGAAGCTCATCACAGGCTATGTGCGTGGCACCTATTAAAAAATGCAACTATGAATGTGTGCAAGCCTCGATTCATAACTCTGCTTAGAAATTACATGCTTGCCGACGTGGAGGTGGAGGAGTTTGTGAGGCAATGGGAGGCAATGATGGATGAGTGTCTTGTCAGGGAAGTAGAGTGGGTAAAGGATTTATACACGAAGAAGATGGCATGGGCTACCGCTTACATACGCAGGTTCTTTTATGCTGGCCTGAGGACGACATCACAATGTGAGTCACTGCATGCAAAGATGGGGAGGTTTGTGGAGAGGCGATACAGAATATTGGATTTCGTGACGAACTTCCAACGGTGTGTTGATTTCTTGATAGATAATGAGGAAGAGCTTGACTTCAGGTCATTGTATGGGAGCCCGATTCTTCAAACTCAGTTCCCGGGGCTAGAGAAGTCTGGTGCATTGAACTACACGAGGGAAATATTTTTGCGTTTTAGAGAGGCGCTAAAAAGAAATGTTCGGGTTAGTATCGTGGAGTGCAACAAATTGGAGGATCGGAGAGTTTATGTGACACAAAAGTATCGCAGGCCGCTATTCAGGTGGACTGTTGGCCACCACTTTGGGACAGATTCCTTTTTTTGCAGTTGTATGAGGATGGAGTCGTTCAGACTACCTTGCGTCCACATACTTGCAGTGTTGGTTCAGTTAGACATAGGTTCTCTTCCAGAAAGCCTGGTGTTGTAACGCTGGTCGAAGATGGCCAAAGTTGAGCTCGAGGGCCCTTCCATCATGAATGAAGAGGGTGAAGCGAATGAGGTATATAGGAGCTGCATGGGTGCTTTCCTACAACATTTTAAGCGGTTGGCAAGAGTTGCGTGTATGCGAGAGAATAATTTCAAGAGTTGCTTGGATAGGATAGTTGAGGAAACTAATGTGTTGGAAATGAAGAATGGTGTTGGGACCGCTGCCAATGGACTGCCGCTGGTGCCCAAGATGGAGTAGGTGATCCTGTTGCGGTTCAGACTAAGGGAACTGGGCATGCACAAGAGTCTTTTGGTTGTAGGGGAATAAAGAGGTGCAAGTGCAGCAACTGTGGAGTAGTAGGCCATCGTCGAACCCGTTGCCCGAGTGGTCCGTGCAGCCAGCCGTTGTGTACCCAGGACCTCGCTGAAGCCGCTGTACCCCGGGATGATTCACAGAGTCGTGGCACAGTACATATGAATAAATGAATTTTCTACCTGCAAAAGTTTGTGTGTTAAGTTGTGATGTATGCAAGTGAAAGGGCTTTTGCCTCTATGATGCGGGTTGTCACATGTTGGGGTGTAATAGGAAATTTACATGGGTGCTAATGTTGTATAGCCTCTGATTTAATAATTAGTTGCAAAAAACTTAGTTGAGTTTTTTGTGCGATTAAATTACAAAATCAGTTGAAAAGGTTTGTGTTCACCTGGCAAATCTGACTTTCTTGATGAATTAATCAGGGGGTTTGTCAAATAACTAAATGAGATTGACTCGTTTGACATGCTTGTACTAATGTTGAGATTTATTGATGAAGTTTGCAAAATGTTTGCAAAATCCACGTAGGTGATATGAGATAGCCTTTAGAATAAACATGTTCTCTAACAGATTATGCACGAACATGTTAGGGTCTCCAAGCCTAAACCTTTTTGTTCCACATAGTGTGCATTGTATGCATTCAATCAATATGATTCAAAAAGTTTGAGTTATGCTTCTTCCTAGCATTGTATTCTTTAGATTAATTAAGAATTGATTGAAATAGAGGTAATAACATATTTTGTGTACTTTTTCATCCTTCAAAGTGTCCTATAATGAAATTATTTTGTACCTTCTTTGTTACATAAAAAAATTCAGTCAAGGAAATGAATTGTTGGAATACATCAATTTTTAGTGTATCACTTTATCCAAGTTGAGAGTTAGTTTGAACTGGAACTAGTGCAGGTTTTGGATTTCAAGCTTAAAACCATAAACAAAAGTCAGCAATTGACTCCAATGAATGGTCGTCACAAAAATCTATACAAGTCAAAATCTAGAAATCTTGTTTAAAAGGTGAAATGCCTTTTTTTAATAACAAAAGAAGATATTCTAAATTTGACTTGTAGTAGATGAAATTGTCTGGGAATGAAAAATTTTGTAGTCAACTTAAGATTTTTCATGTCAGATACATTCACCAAGCAACCTGCTGAAAAATTATTAGTTTCAATGAATTGTGATAGATTTCTGACTCCTCACACAAACATGTTAGTGAAGATACTAACACTGTATAATTTTGAATAATTTAGTCAAATATATCACTTTGCATAATAAAATTTAGATATTATCTTTATATAAAACCATATTTACACGTATGACATGCATGTCCTAATGTTGAGATTTATTAATGAAGTGTCTTTGATTTGCATGTCTTTGTTAGGTGTCCGGCAACGACAACCAAAGCAAGAGTGGTAGGAAGACTGTGCATGTAAGTTCAACCCCTTTGCACGATCCGTGATGTGTAACATGACAAGTGCATGTGGTTGCGGTTTAGGCTATTATAGTCTGTGTGGCCAGCAATTAGTTGAGTCGGGATCGGTATTTGTCATTTTGTTTGTAGTTATTGTAAGTAGCATGATGAGTAAAGTGAGGGACTATGGGATGAACTGATATTGTGGACTATTTGTAACACCTAAACTACTTGAAATCCATCATGATTAATGTCGTATGGATGAAACTTGTCCCACATTTCAATTTTGTTTAGAGACAGCCTATATTGCTTAAAGAATTTTGACCCAACGATTAGAGGGGTAGTAAATAAAACACAACAATCAATTTTCCAGGGTCTTTACTATATACGCATGTGTAGTTTTAAGACCTTTAAAAGAATGTTTTGTTCTGAATCTGTTGTAAGTGTTCAACATTGAATTTACTAGAAAGGTGATTCACTTTGCAGTTATAAAGAGACATTTAGGCAATAGATGTGTAACAATTTAGATGAGGGTTGGGGGTTTGAGCCCCTCTTCCTGTAGTTAAAAGTACTATTATAAAAAAGAATTCATGGCAAAGTACTACATAGGAAGATTGGATACACAGATCAGTAAAACGTGAAGAAATCTTCAGCATTGTACCTCCAAAAGGTGTAACTAGATGTAGCCTTATATATATTAAACAGAAACATTCAGCAAAGGGGAGAGGTTGTCTGTGCTCCCTAGCTAAGGCAACTAAAATTAGGCCACTCACTGGGAACATGGGTGGCCATGGTTTAGTTGCTCCAAAAAGGCATATTAAAGTTGTCATGACAATTTAAAATGCACCACATTGAGTTCATTGCATGCATGCTTACTTACTACTACATATGTAACCCAAAAAAATACAACCACTTCTCCCAATAACCTACACAATGACAAATCACTGAATCACAAAAGCAGAGCACGCCATTTGGTTCAAAAGTATTTACAACAATATGAATCCATCAGATGCCTTCATTGTTGACGGACTCCTTGTCATGGGAAGATGTGATTCCTTGCCAAACAACTTCTACCTTGCTCTCAACGAAAGCACGGTACCGGTTGATGTCAGACTACACAATGTGTAACGCAACTCTCATTTGCACTTCATCAGAGTTCCCCTGTAACAGTTCCATAAAAGATGTTGGTTACGAATACAATAGCAGGGAACAAGTATTGGCTAGAATGTACTGGCAAAGGTATTATGAAGGCAGTCATGTTACAACATGGACTAAGTAAATAAGGAAGTAGAAGAGGATCCTGGTTAGCATACGATGTGGCAGAATATTTTTGTAGAGAAGCCCCCTTTGTGTTGTAGCCATGATAAGCACCATAGGCCGGACTCTGCACTATATAATTCTGGTTAGCATCATGGATTTTGATGAAACTATGTAAATTCAGGTTAAAAAATATTCAGTTTTTTAAAGAAGTTGAAAAGGAAGAACCTCTGCAGGTCTTTCGGCAGACCCTCCGGGTAGATGTAGTTCCCCCAATTTGAGGGGTCAGGGGATGTGTGGCAGAAGTTAACGATGTTCCTACTGTGGATGAACATGTTCTATAAAGCATGCCGCTTGAGAAAAAAATGTTAAGTCATCAACGCTGCTGGATGAAATGAAAATTGTGACAACTAAAACACGAGTAGGTTAAACATTTCTCACAATTTTGTTCATGTTTGATTCCCTTCGCACAATGGATTTTGGAGACCTACTGACGTCTAAAGCATATATTTTTGAGGCCTTAACATCCAACAACATCACGTACCAAGCGTCTACGGGTTCCCAAATTGGCACAAATACCTGCAACAAATAGGTGTGAAAGGCAGCGAAACAACAGGCAGCATCGGTTAGCCACTAATAAACACGTTTCTGCTCTCAAGTGGTGATGAGAAGACTGTTATAATAAACAACACGCTTACATGTTCCAAGTCGTTGGTCTTGGGTATCCAGCGCCCTTCGTACTTCTGTTGTATTTCTGAGATTGGAGCATCGCAAAGCACAGTGATAAGAGAATTATTGTCGGTCTAGAATTTTCTCAATAGAAATAAGAACTTCGCTGTAAGCATAGTTCTAAACCAACTAATAGCTCTCAATCAAATTTTAATTGTTGGTTGTCACAAGTACAAACCCCAATAAGAATTAACCGAATTATTTAAACCTCAGGTCGTCTCACAAGGAATTGCAATGAAGTGATCAATTATTGGCTATGAAGAACAAGGGGGTTTGATTTTTATAATTAGCAAGAAAAGTAAACAATAAGAAAGTAAATGATAAGAACTAATAAAACAAAGGAAAACGACTCTTGGCTAGACATAGGAATTGAGATCACCATCCTTGTCTACAAACCATATATTGACAATTATGAGGAACCGAGCTCATTTATTTTACTTCTATGCTTGAAGTATATCAAATGGCTTGATCAACATCAATCCATAAGTCCTAACCTAGCTACTAATTGACTTAGTAGTAGGCTAGTGTTAATGGTTATCAAATTGACCACATAGGGTTCTCAAATCACCAATTCAATGAGACCCAATGACTCAAGGTCACTCAATTTCCTTAGCCTAGGCCAAGAGTAAAGAAAATTACTCAAAAACTAGAGGAAACATTCTATCAAACACCTAGAGTGAAATAAAAGTAAACATCACCAAATGCAAGAATTAAAGAAATCCATAACTAACATAAGCAAGAAATTAACAATAACAATGAAGATAAACATGGAAGAGACATGAAAACATAAAATTGAAGTAAATGAAAACCAAATCCAACAAGAATTCATCAACATCAAAATAGGCAACAAAATAAAGGGAATAACAAGTAAAACTAAGGAAGCAATGATGTAGAAACAAGAAATTGTAAAGAAAACAAGATAAGAACAAGAAATTAAACCTAGATCTAAGATGCAATTGACCTAAGAACCCTAATTCTAGAGAGAAGAGGGAGCTTCTCTCTAGAAAACTAAACTACATGATGCTATCCTACAACTAAGTGCTCCCCCTTGCCCAAGCTTGAATTCTACATGAAATAGTCTCTAGAATCAGTTGGATTTGGGCCTGGAAAGCTCAGAAATCGCCCCCAGCGACTTCACTTTAATGAGGTCACGTGCAAACTGCGATGCGTACGCATGGATCACGCATACGCGTCACTTGGCAATTTACGTCCCACGCGTGCGCGTCTGTCATACGTGCGCGTCGATGTATATGCACTCCAAATCCTTGTTTTTTCATGAATTCTCCACTTTGCATACTTTTCTCTTCACTCCTTTGATCCATTCCTAGCTCTTTTCAACCTGAATTCACTAACAAACACATCAAGGTATCTAGTGAAATCAAAGGTGAATTAAAAGTAGCAAATTAAAGGCCTAAAAAGCATGTTTTCACACTTAAGCACAAATTTAAGGAGAATTACAAAACCATGCTATTTCATTGAATAAATGTGAGAAAAGTTGATAAAATCCCCCAAATTAAGCACAAGATAAACCACAAAATTGGGGTTTATCACACAGCAGCGGCAAAGTCATATGGAAAATACCAACTCCTAGGGGCCTTGTTTCCTACAGCTCTCAGTGATGCAATCATGGACGAGGTATTGATGAGCTATACAAAATGAAGAGATATCAGAATTGATAACCTCGTTACTTTTCCCAGAATAAAATTGCGTGTTATTTGGCTACGTTAGACGTGTGTGTGCGCGAAGATGTGTGCAGCAAGTAGTGGAACTCACATCTGGGTGGGGTGTGTATGGGGGGCCAAAGAGATGAATACCCCCCTAACAATCTCAAAGCCTCCTAGCTCGAACAACACCTCCCTGCAATGGACGTTAGTAATGTTAGAAACGAAAATTTAAATATCAGGATCCGCTACGTAAACATGAACTGAATGCTTAATTACCAACACAATGAAAAAACGGACGTAACCTACTGTTGAATCAACCACTTCATACTTTGGTTATACCCAAACACGATAACAACACACATGCTACATGTATTACCAATCGATTCAAGAATTCCATAGCAATTTAACAGACCACATCAAACCGGATCAACGAAATTAACGGAAGCTACTGGTATTACAAAACAATGCAAAAATTCAAAAGCAACTCAATAAACCAAATTAACCACTCCCATGTTTATCTAACCACCTCCTCCGCCTATCAACTTTTGAATTCACCCAAACAGCACATAAAATTATGGCCACTCATGAAAATTAGAAGCTCAGTAGAAATTGGACATTTTTTATTCAAGACACAAAGCAAACCAATTCAACACATGCAGCCACTTAACACTAACTTAACATTTCAGTTAATACCTAACGAATTTGTTCCTTACCCGGTCATAAACCAATCAACATAAAAATTGACTCCAGCAACACCACAAATTTCGAGAAATCAAAGGTGGAAAATGAAAGCTATTTCCTAACAGAAGGCAAGGTGTTGGGGAGGAGGAGCAGTGGAACACACCCCGAAGGCTGGAAAATGAAAAGTATTTCCTAAGAGAGTGGGGGTGGCTTACATTGTGGCACATCAGTTCCGGCGTGGGGGTGAATGACAAAAGGAGGGGGAGACTCTCTCATGTTCTGAGCTCTCAAGGGACAAGGGAATGGGGGACACACGGTGAGCTGGAGATTGGCTTTCATTAGAGGATTAGATGATGGGCGGTCTAGATAGTGAACAGGTTCTTTTTTAAATGCAGTGAGCAAGTGTATGAACGGGGTTGGCAATTTTCTTTTTTTTTTTAATGTATGATTCATGTGAAAAAAGTTGGGCACTTTTGTGGGCTTGTTGAAGCAGGCCTTACAACACGTTCTATTTAAGGAAAAAGGCCTTTTAGCTAGCTCTGTTAGTTACTTGTACTTATAATCCTATTATTCTTATTTCTTAGGCAATGAATGTGTAACCCAGCGATGAATAATTCTTCAACATATTTACATTTTCATGGACAAAGTCATTTGTGTCACAAACTCCTAATCATTCACAAATAACAGCACTCCTCATGTGAATCCATACAATTCCAATCGTACAGTAAGAAAAAGCTCTCTAATAATGGTTACAAGATAATGACGGTAATATATTAACAAATACCTCTCTAATAATAATGATCACAATAACAATAATAGTAATAATCACAAGAGAGTCTAAATATTTTATTAGATTCTATAGCAATCATCGGAACAATGAAATCTAATAAGTAATAACGCTAATAATAATAATAATAATAATAATAATAATAATAATAATAAAAGTTGAGAACAATTATAGGGATGCCAATAATAATTAAACTTAATGATAATATAACCATTAACATTAACAACAACAATAATAATAATAATAATTTGAATAAATAATTTGCATATGTACTCATACGGTAAGTTTTATCATTTATTTTTTTAATTTAAAAATTAAATATAAATAGACAATATCCACTTATTTTACTCATATAACAAATTTGGTTTTGATAATTTAAAGTTTATTTATCTAAAAATAAATTTAAAGGGACAATACTTAGTAATATAGTGTACTCATATAGCATATTTGATATTATTTTTTAAATTTTAAAAATTTAATAATTTAAAATTTATTTATTTATATTTTAATAATAATAATAATTTCAGCAACAGTAATAGTAAGCTTGAAATTTTGTTGGTTTTGCGGGAGACATTCTCATCGTGGCCCAGTGGGTGCGGCTCAACGAAGAGGAAAATGAGCTTTTAGAGAGGCGGAAGTAGCTTATACACAAACACTACCAGTGTGCTATTGGTGATAGCATACCTTTTCGCCCATCGATTAACCAACGTGAGTGTGTGTGCCATTGTTCATATTAATGATGCAGGTAGTGGCAACGGCGCTTACCCAAGGTTTCGAACGGGATCTGTGTCTTTGAGTTGGAAAATATAGGCTGACACCTTGAGGTCGTCCCTGGATAATCCCATCCCAAGTGTCGGTCGAAAGTACATGTTAAAGCTCTGCAAATAAACGTCCATGGAGGTGAAGGTAGTTACATGTGTTCCACGTAAATCACCTTTTATGCATTGGGTAAAGCATTATCATGCCTCTTACTAGTGGAACAGCTAGGAGGCTTGGATCAACATTGATGGATGACCGGCGGTTCTTGCTACTGGCAACTCTACGGATCATTGGGCGCCGTTAGACCCCAGTTGTGTGGGGTGTCGGCAGAAGGCGGCTAAGGTTCAAAAGAGGCCTGCTATGCATTGGCGTGATTTCCACATGCTCAAGCCCCGGAAGCTTCTGCGCCTTTGGAGTCGATGGTGCGGATCCATATAGACTAGCTACCTGTGTCATTGTTTCAAACTGGCTCCATAAAGGAAGACTTAACTCCTTCTGCAAAAAGTTCCTTGGTCAATATTAGGTAGAGTAGCAGGACTTACGATCTTAGGAACATGCTAAACACTTTTACCTTTTCCTACAGACCTCCAGGTACTGGTCTTTTGACTACAGTATTGTCGGAGGATGTCTTCGGAATGCCAACAGACCAATGCGGGGAGGATGACTTCTCTGCAGATGCAATAATGGAGATTCCACTAGTCTTCCTCTGGTTAGAATGTAACTTTTTGATGACAACGACATCATCTTTAGAGGAGGAATTGGGAACAAAAATATCCAATAGGGAGTTGTCATACGATGATTCTTTCAGGACGGCCTTCCCTTTTTTCACTGTGGATTTGACAGTAGCTGAGATGCCCTGTTGTAGAAGCTTCCCAGCATGGCCAGGCAGCTATGTGTTTTGGTCTGGCACATTTGCATAGCCACAATAGCTTTCGACATCCACAACTTTTCCCCTAGCAATTTTCCCGTTTGGCCGGGGAAATATTACAATCTTATGGTGGTCTTTATAGTGTCTTTGAGTCATTTCAAGGATCCTTAGGAGCATGCCCTCGGACATCTATGATTTTGTCTCCAACTTTGCAATGCAATCGTCCACGTCAGCAACCTTATGCTCAATGTCCTGCAGAATAAGTCACATAACCATTGACTGTGGACGACATCGTATAGTAGCCACTTACGTCGTGTTATTCAATCGAAAAGGGAATAGCAACTTTTGACCATTACAAGGTACGCTGATGTCAACCCGACTGATTTTATCATACTGTGTAATACCAAGTGGCATGTGAGAAAACCTATGTGAGATTTGTGGCTAGGGTTTTTTGAGGAAAAAAGGTGGCCAAACATGGTTCTCAACAGGGGTACACCAACAAATAAAAGTAAAGTCAACACAACGGAACACTTCATGGGCTTAGCATGATAGCCGGTACTTAGTGTTCATTCAATATCCCTACACTTGATACATAAATCCACACAACCTACAAAGAAGGGCCTCAATGCATACCTCAGCCAAATTCAGTAGTCGAGTAACTAGGGCTTTCTCGTCATTCTCCGCAACGTCCAAACCGCCATGAGCAATCTGGGACAAGTGCTGTGGTGGTGGCTATCCACGGAATATCATTTTCATTAGGACGTAAAACCTTCGAAGCGATCTTAACTCACAAAAAAATATGATGGCTACTGCTACGACATTCTGATAGTCAACTACATTCAAGCCAGCAAAAATAGAAACAGAATGAAAAATATCACAGGTTTAACACCTACCATTTCAATATTGAGCTCCAGGTTCATGCCGTTCTCCAAAATGGTGTCAAGCGGAGGATTGGTAAGAGCGTTGAGTCCCCCGTCAAACCTACAGCCCATCCAAAAAAAGACAAGATGCAACATGAAATTCATTTTCTATGAATGGGGTAACAACAACAACACATGAAGACCATAACGTCCATTTATGTTGCTTACCCGTGATCATTCGAGGGATCCTGAGAATCGATAAAGAAGGAATCCAAGTTTTCCATTGGCCCACTGTTGTTTTGGCGGTGCTGAATGGGGGTTCCGCCTTGGGTAAGCAAAGATGAACAGAGTCTTATTTGTATAAAGCTCACTGTGATTTGAGTGTAAAAAGGAAATGATGTGATTTACACCAATCAATGTCATGAAATGGGTAAAAAGAAAGGTAACCACTCCACTTTTTGCTTCATGCGGTGCGTTTTTTATCCGTCAAAACACCCATGGGCTTTAATACTTTCTGCTACTATTCATTTACCGTGTACACAATCATCATCACGAAAATTGATCCTACGGCATCCAGTGGGTCTATCTATCCACATCACGAAATGTGATTCCATGATCATGGAATAAAAGGATGAAACAGGGCTATTGTTCTACCAACCTTTTCGATACATGTTTTGCGCCCAATTTTCGCATCTCTTACTGGGCTTCAGGTATGTAGAGAATAAAAGGACAGCAAAGACAAATTACATGGATTCCCTTTCATAGAATTAAACAGTCATAACAATAAAAATCATACTCAGGGGCCCACTATGGGCAAAGTGGCCCATAACTTCAAGCCCATTTGCAGTGAAGAAAAGGGAAGCAGTTGAACACCGAGTGGGTTCAGGTTCAATTTTCACAATGATCATCTTGTTGTTTTGTTCCAACCACCTTTGCATCGTTCTTCCTTCGAGAAAATGAGCAACGAAACGTCTTCCAATGGTCTTCTGCATCGCCTACCATAGGCAAATGATTATCATCTGTCATAAGGATTAGACCATCAATTCCATTGTATCTCTTCGGGAACCACACGCTACCTCTGCATCAATGGTTTGTGGGTCCCTTTTCGAAAGTCATTTTAATTTTCAGAAACCACATCCATAGGAAGCCTGCTAAAATTAGTACCATGGGTTATTAACAAGGGTCAGTACAACTAATCCCCTACTTTAAACTATAGATATAATGCAAAGGTAAGCACCACATCCCCATTATGATTAGGTCATAACTACATGTATTTATTTAAGATAAACATATTTTAGTTTCAAATGAAATAATTTAATGAAGACAAAATTGTGCATTAGTCACCTACAACAAACTAAGGGGCCATATATTTGCCAAAATATTCTCTATTCTTCTTACCCATTTTTTAATATACAAAACAAATTTTATTTTTCGATTTCTCACACTTTAAAAAATGCGATTAATTTCTATTGTCCCAACCTTCGTACCTGATTATGGATCTAAAAAATTATTTTCTTTATTCAATTATAAAGTTAAAGAAAGCATGAAGGCAAAAAAATAAAGGCATTTAACAAATATAAATGGAATTCTAATTACAGCTTCACTTTCATAATTTTTTTAATTTAATTTTATTAGGTCAAAATTAATTGTTTAACTTGAAAAAAATATTTCTAAACAGTTAACTTTTTTGAAATTGAATAAACATAATCAATTATATGAGTACCATATTACGAGTACGCTTATTATTATCAAACTTAATTAAATTTTAATTTAAATTATATCAATTTAATTTTCAAGTTAAAAAACACAAATATACCTTTTCATAATTTCAATTTCTGATTCCATTAGGAAGACCAAATTAAATAAAAATAGTACTAACAAACTATAATCGAAAGAATGCTAAACTCAAATACACAAATTTAAGTTTTTTTTTTAAAAAAAAATAATCAAAACGGTCTTTAAAAAATTAAAATTTTGCGTAATGTAAATTTATGTCTTTTTGAGTAACAAAAATTTAAATTTTTTTTTGCAATTTTTAGTGTTCCTCCCTTATATAGTTTTCTTAATCATTTTATATTTATGCATGTATTTCATAGATTTTTTTTTGTCATTTTTTTTAATTCGACTTTGTATAATTCTCAATTATTTTTATATAATTCTAATTATTAATTCCATTAGAAAGACCAAATTAGATAAAGAAATGGCATATCAATTAATATTTTATCAATTTATTTTTAAAATAGGATGTCGACGTATATGATCTTTATCTATCTCTATTTTTAGATTGGATTACTATATTTTCTTTTTACAGTAATATTTTCCAATGAATTACATATATATGACTAACTATTTTCATTCTTTCATTAACAAAAAAATATATATAGTAAAATGGTAAACAAAAATCTTTAAACCATGCAATTATTATCCGGTTTTCATAACATACGCAATAAATTGTAAAGCAGTAAATACATTGCCTTTAATCTATGAAAAACCTCGATCCTATCATATCTTTAAAAAAACACAACTAATCCTAACCAAACCCTTATCCCAGTCCTGTCTGCAAATTTCCAAATGTATACATTTTTTTCCTTTTTTCTGAAACCTTACCCTATCAGTCAAACTATGCTTGCTTTTCCAACAAGTGAAAATTAGATTCTGATTCTCTGCCATTGCCATGTACATCAAAACCCTTTTCAAATTATAAATTTTATCGTGCCCCACCCAATACTGACCGTCATCCTTCACATTCATGTAAGTCCTACGTATATAAATGCACCCAATTCCCATAGCGGCAAACACAAAACAAAAAAATAATATTATTCCAATGGAGACTACACCGGCAACCCCAGACTATTATTGTGTCTTCGCCGGATGGGTCTCCGGGATCTACAACTCCTTCGAGGAGGTTCAAGAGTAGATCCGTGACTTCCACGGTCCATCTTGGGCAAGGTTTGCAACTCTCGAAAACGCCGACAAAGCCTGGGTCCTCTTCTTTGGCGAAGGGGACCACGATCGTGGTATCAACCTGATAAGCAACGGCTACGCACCGGAACCAGTTTTCCAGGATCATCACCGTGACAAACAGCGTCTTGCTTTGCGATCCCTGCATGAAAGGTTCCGCCACGAGGACCAGCTCCCCCTTCCATGCTACCTGTGTTGTAAGTTCCTCTTGCACGTAACTCGCTTTACATGCATACTGTAAAAACATCTTATTTCCTTCCAGGTCCTAACCACTGTTACATTGTTTTCCTAGGTGAAGACCTTGCCTCCAAAAAACCCGCCAACGCTCTCCTCCTCAGCCTCAGCATGCAAAAATTACTCACTGATGTTTGTGACAAGCTTGACATTCCAAAGCCGCTGTATCGAGCTATCACAAAGACCTCCCGCGACGGTCAGACATGTTATCGCCACCTCGCCTCCCTTGTCCCTCTAACGTCTCAAGATGCTTTGGTCGAGTCTGGCTGATTTACCTTCGATGAGGAAACAAGCGTTGAAGACGCAACAAGAATGACCCTACGCACACTCTGTGCCACCCTAGATGTCGTTGTCTATGACTACAACTACGACATTGTCCAAACTTTGACAAGCAACTATGCCAACCTCGCCAACCACTACCGCAACATCCTGCAAAAGGGAAAGATGAATTTAACGGTCTTAGACTCCACCGACGAGGCATAAGAACAGGTTTTTGATCTCGACGCAATCACCTATCGCAGCCTGGGTGCATCCACCTCGACCGTCACACCCGAAATGGACTGATCCTTTTTAACACTGCCTACTGCAATTGCATCTCCGCTCCACACGTAAAATACCATCCCAAACCTTGAAGCCTCTCTCCTGTTACTCACCCTTACCTACTTACTGTTTCTCACATGTGGTTCTTATTTGTTGGTTGCCTTTTTTCCTATCATCACCTTTACTAGTTCCCTCGTGTCTCTTTGTACAGTAAAACGTCTATAAAGTATGCTGTAGTTTCAATGTCTGAGTCTATACTTTATTGATATTCTAAGAGTGGGCTTGGCTTAAAAATTACAGCCCACAGACGTTAAGGTTTTTCTTATCTGTCTGCACCTCCAACACGTCTAACATGCCCCAATGTGTAAATTAAACGTAGTAAGTAGTAATATTGGTGTTTTTTTTCATGGGGATACCAAGAGATAAATTCATGAAAAACCATCCAACTTAATCATCAACACAACTTGCAGTCAGAACTTGGGTTTTGAATTAATTTTTTCATACAATTCTTGAAACATTATTTTGGTCAGAAAAAATAATCTCTCATGCTTTTAATCAAATTTTTAATATGGATATAAGCATATTAGATACATAAGTCACTCACAAATTTTATCATAATACAATTGCATTACAAAAAATTGGCTTTAACATAAATTTACAAACTATTTTTATCATTGGCTCATGCTATTCAATATACATCATACTTACCACCCATCTCTTTCAAAATTTGATAGTAACTCAACGAAATAACTTCTCACTGTGTACTAATCACTCTCTACTCTAAATATTCCTAATTATTTAAGCACTAATTACAAGATAGTAAACAATAACAGCACAAAAACACTTACTAGCTAAACCATTTTTATGTACTCTTTTCCTAAATATCACCAACAACAAAACCATGTTCACATTATAATTTTTGGGAAGCACCAATTCAGAACCATGCAACACAATATTTCTCTTTTATAAAATTCAACTGACCCAAATAAACCACGCAACATGGCCCAATCGCAGCGGAAAAGGAACAAAAAAAAATTTACAGCCCCAAGCCAACTCCACTCCGCTCGGCTTCGGCATAGCACGCCACTACAACTTCCAAGCGACAACTCACCTTTGGGCATACACGCCAACTCCTTGCTTACTGAATGGATAACTTTCCAGCCCGTTGAGACCCCACCATGAGTACTGCACACTCTCTTCCACCAAACACCACGTGCCCCCAATCTTCACCATGCCACTATTTTATATTATATTTAAACGATTCAAGAATGCGGAACATCACGTACCGCACAAATACAGTGCCATACGTGAACACCTTCCTATAATATATAACAAGGTTAACATAATGAAAAAGTGGATTAAGTCATTGCTATATATCCGTGATTGCTATTTTCTATTTTGCTATACATAAATTTAAAAGACAATTCTATGATGCTGAAGCAAGATTTATCTTCTTCTGTTGGTTGGTGCGTGTCATAGTTAAACCTGAAACTTGTATCCCTTCGATTTTATTTTCTGTACATAGTTGCTATTGTTGGTGACAGTATTTGCTGTTGTGGGTCCAATACCTTTTTAGGATTTGTCTCTAAACAAACATTGTAATACGTGTTAAGTGGATCATGATAAAATACTAATGGAATATTAATTAAATGAATTTGGAATATTAAATTATTTTAAAAAGTATCATTTTATTATATTATTGCTAGATCTATGTTACTTGTACAATGGGCTTTGGAAGGTGGATTTTATGTGGGCTATTATGTGAATGTGTAATACACTTGTGAGAATGTTGGTTGGTTTATGAAATTTATGCAAATAACAATCGAAGCCAATTCGATGGGCTAGATAATGGAAAAAATCTTACTATATTTTTAACGTGGTTTTAATAATTTTATCATAGGTTCTTTTAGTTATGTTGCTTTTGTGGTTAACCAAGAGTAAATTTTAATCAAGATTTTATGGAAGTTTAATTTTTGAGAAATGATTGTATATTCTAGAGAGGTTAGGTTATGTAGTTGTGGTGATTAGAGTAGCTTTAAGTGGTTGCAGAAAGCAAGAATTAAAAAGTGGATGATATGGTGAATTGCTTGAATTGTTATATTTGTCATGAGCTAATTATTTCATAATTTTTTTTTACATATTGTCAACGTAAGTACTGTGAAATATGTATTATTAGATATTGGCTAATAAGGATACAAATCTTGATATTTTCTGAATTCAATTTTTTAGACTAATACAACGGGACCTAACAAGCCAAAAACAAAAAGCTATTACCCAAACCCCTTTTTTTATATTATAAAAATTTTGTTATTTCATCCTACAAAACTACCAACAGCCTGAGTCCATTACCACTTTCACCAATTTCACATAACCCACCTTACTACCGTGCTCCTAGGCCCATCTTAGAATTATTGATGGTCCATTAACTTTAAATTAAAATAATATATCCCTATCTTAACTAATATTTATATTCAGTTTTTCACCAACTTTTAATAATCATTTAATAATATCTTGTCAGGTTCATTCGCAAGACAAATTATCTAAAGTATGGGAGTCAATTCTACAAATTTCTAACCTTATCTACAACGAATACAAAGAAAAAATAACTTCCAAAGACACACATTACCTTCCTGAACATGACACACGACATTAGCATGTAAGGAAGATTCTTTTCATTAGTACCATAGAATTTTCTAAATTTAAAACCCAAAAAAGTGGTTGTGGTGTTGTAACTTGTAAATGTTCCTATATAACACATTTGTAGTCATAAAATTAAAAAGTTGTTTTAGTTGTTAGTAAGGATAATTAGCCATTTAAGCTTTAACAATCTTGAAACTGCCAAAACTCGTATAGTGTTCATAAAAATGATATTTGCCAATACCACTTGACACTATATTTTATAATCATATACATATAATCTATGATAAGGTTAGCGTAGTGAAAAAGTGAATTAAGTCATTGTTATATATCCTTGGTTCCTATCATGAATGTTGCAGTGTTTATTTAATTTTTTGAAGTTCCAAATGCTTTTCGAAGTCTCACATTGCCTACTATAAGCTAGCAAAGTGACTTTATATTGTTAGGAAAAGAAAGATGATTCACGTGAGTGGAGAGAGAGTGTTGGTGGAGGCGTTTAGATTGTGTTCAACTATAGCGTGGTATACTATGAATTTGAGTTGGTTTTTGATGTGATTTGATTGGACCCGTTTATATCGACTTTTGATCCATTTTTGCAGATTTATCGGTTCTCATCCGGTTCTTATGCCTAAACGGTCCTGGCTTTGAATTGAACTAGTTGGGATCCAGTTTATTGATTTTTCAGTTGAATTAGTTTATCAGATCTAGATTTTACAACTTTGTAATTTAATTAAGGTTGTGCAAATTTGTGAAAAATATTAATTCGGGTTCGTAGCTAGTTTAATTTCTTGTATGATTAAATTTGTGTACATGTATTGATCATTTTTATAACTTTCTAATATAACTCTTGTAACAACTAGCAAATTCTTGCAACTAGGTTCAAACACATTTATGCAAGTAAACAAATGCAAATCTGAAATGAGAGCAATTTTTGCAACAATTTTAAAGGGTGTTTTTGACTTATTAAGAGTCAATTTTATAATAATTGGTGTTAAAGACTGTAGAAGACAAATTGATATAATAGAGTTTTAGGGTATTTGTCCCCAATGAGTAATTTATAAGTTTAGAGTAAAATCCCACCCAATTCCTAACCATTGTTTAAAATATCAACCCGTCCCTCATCAATTGAAAAATGATAATATAGTTTCTAACGACTAACTTCGTCAGACTTTCTGGTCCTTCTGTTAAACTCTTTGTTCAGAGTTAACAGATTTTGTCTTCATATAATGTTCACTAATTACGTGTCAAAAAATCATTGCAAGAGACAAAACGCCTCATGTCATGTTAAGAAATCATTCCAAGGGACAATACGCAGCAATAAAGTAAGACAAGTAAACCCCTATGAAGCAAATAAATAGAAAAGAAAATTAGCCCAATGGTTCTTAGGGTCAAGCTTAATCCGTCACACACATTACTAAGCACATGCTCTATAAGAAAATTGCTTAGTATCGTCGGATTCATCGGCAGAATAACGAAAATAATCTGTCGGTAATAACTCTCGCAAGTAATTAATTATCGTCGAATTTTTTAATCTGACGGTAACTACCAGCGGATTCTGTGACGGATTCTTTACCTAATAACTATTTAATTACGAAAAAAATTTTTGCCGGTAATTTTGATACTCCACTATTTTCTTTCCCGCCTAATTACCGTCGGATTTTTTTTTCAAATAATCCGATGGTAAATTCAATTTTTTAAAAAAAAATTTAATACAATTAGTGGTCATTTTTTATTTAAATTTATTTTTTGCACAATTAGTAGTCAAATTCTAAATAATAAAAATCAAATGTGGTAAATTAAATATCAAGTGTAAAGCTAAAATGAAAAGTCAAATAAATAAAATACGATGAAGGAGTCTAGAAATAAACTCTAATCACTAAAGATCCTGAGAGTCATTGCCACTAGCAGTGCCACTGCTATTGGCACGCATCTAATCTTGTACACCGCCATCTGTTGCTCCATTTGCTGAAGTTGCTCCAGCTCCCGCCTCCACTCTAGCCTGAGGGAATCTGTGTCTGACACGCATGTGGGGTTCTCCTGATACCTCTTCTCAGACTGTTGCAATTGCTAAGCCTATTGATGAAGTCTCCGGGTGAGCTCCAGCACTTGCTCGCTCAAATCGACACCATCCTCAGGTTTGATGGGCCAGCTGGTGGCAAAGGCAGATGAAGGTCTTAATGAGGAGGTGTAAAGGTTGTCGGCAAAGAACAATCCCATCCCGTAGACGCGATTCTTGTACAACTTAGATGCAGTCTCGCACCAAACCATGTCAAGATCGACGACTGATGCAGTGGAGTTGTTGCCGTCCTCTCCAGTATGCTAAGATTGCTGGGTTGCGGCCTCCAATCTCTGCGTGTAGGACTCCTGTGTGATATATGTTATGATTATGACTGCAATTAATTGAAAACTTTGTATCACATGATGTTTACTCACATAATGATCCGTAAATCACTGATAAGCAAATCTCCCCTTTTTCTCCTTCAAGGTGTGAGTATAACTAAAGGTCTCTGCCATCATCGCATCACGATCCAACGACTTAGACTACACATGTTGAAAAAATATGTTAAATCAAGTAATAATGACGTTATATTTCAAGGACAAAACGAACTTAATAACAAAATAAAACAAGTTACATACCAACCTGCCTTTGTCTTCATGAAAGTCGCTGACCCATCAGTATACTTCGACGACCTGGTCGATGCCCTATTATCTCTGTTTGAGAGATGGCGATGCCTAAACCCCTCATTAGTCTCCCAATGGACGTACAACTCCTTCTTAATGTCCGGGCATAGACAAATAGTGAAGTGGTCGAACCTTTCATGTATGTCCTCCATCATCTACTGAAGCCGCCTAGCCATCCGATGGTCGAAGATCTTCCTTATCATTGCATCGTGAATCTTGTCCCATATAAATTTCTCCTAGTCTCAGTAGAAATCTTCTTGTAGCCTATCCATGGGTGGTCGTACATCAACTTAATGACATGGGGTACACTTCTGTGTATATGCATTGTTATTTGGCGCAAACCTATCAATAAAAAACTTAAATTATATTTATAATTTTTAAAAATTTTGGCAGAGTTTTGGCTATAATTAGAAGGCGCCTAAAACTCTATCCATCAACAATTCGCTTAAGCAATTCACAAATAAACCATTATAGCAATATACAACACAAAATTAGTAGCAATATCCATTAAAAATTATGAAATCCTCAAACACTTTCAGCAGTTCAAACCTACTAACCCAAATTGAACCTATCTTAACAACCTAAATTCACTAAAACCAAAAAATTGAATCTAACTAAAGTAAACTAACTACATTGCCTGTGGCATCCTAGGGGTAGTCGGAATAAAGGGCGATGACCGAGAAGTCTTAGGGGTACCAGTGGACACCTTTCCTCTACCCCAACTTTGAGGCCAATTCATGACACATCTGCCTGTCATCATGTTTGCAAAGAGCTAAAAAACAAACACATATGTCACAAAAATAATATAAAGGCAAACAAAGAATATTCGCAAGTTAAAACAAACAAAGAAGTTAACAAGAAGCATAATGACATTCAGGCATGATAATCGAGTGTTTGTGAATTGGAACGATGAATGACAAACAAAGAAGTATATCAAAGCAAAGTGCACAAACTTGATAATCAAAGTAATAATCAATATGAACAAGCATTACCAAGTATATCACATTCTCATGGTGTTCCTACATCGATAGTATTAAAGAAACCCAATATTCATCTTATTTGATTTTAAAACAAACTTACATAGCACAAAGTATAAATTCTTGGTACACTTAACAAATTATAAATGTTTGTTAGCTGAGTTTATAAAAGAAAACAAATTGCAATAAACATCCAAAACCATGAGCATTTGTCATTCACTATAAATTTCAATAATTTCAATCTCAAATCCAATTTAATATAGACCTGTTGGGATTGCTTAGCTCTTATGCAACAAAAGCTAATCAACATATAATGAAAGATAGGGACACTTTTGACTATAAAAAGAACACATAGATTATTATTCATTGACATTTTGATGCATTCGCATCTTTTGTCTTTTTTCTTGCTTTTGAATTTTTTCCTTAGGTTTAATTATAGTTTCAGCTTCTGATTTCATTACTTTTAGTTACCTTTTACTACTAAGGTATTTGCTAAGTGTTTTTAAGAAAATATAGTTAAAAGAAAGGCAAATCAAGTAGCAAATGAAGGTTAATCAGGAGGCAAGACATTACATGAAGAATTAGGAGCCATGCACCCAAGATCAAGCCATGCAAGAGGCAAGAGAGGATGAGGCATGACACACCCTGGAGAGCCAAACAGGGGCGTGCCACACCCTGAACCATTAAGCACAGGCATGCCACACCCTATCCAAGACAAGCAAGGCGTGCCACGGGACATGAAGGGCGTGTCATGCATGAAGGCAAGCAAGACCCCTGAGAGCAACTCGAATAAGGTGTGCCACGTGAGGTACAGGGCGTGCCACGCCCTAGCCTAGCCCAAGAGGGCGTGCCATGCCCCAGACCAGACAAAGAGGGCGTGCTACGCTAGACAAGGGGCGTGCCACACCTGTCCAAGATACTTAGCTTAATTTTGCTTCCAGTGCTGAATTCTTAAGGCCCAACTTCAAAGATTTGACTTCAAATTGAATATTGAAGAAGATTCTATAGTTAATTAGTTTTGAATTTGATTTGATTATGTTTTAAATTCGAGGATTTGAATTAAGTAGAACTTATCTTGATTATTCTAATTGAGAGAAGATTAGGTTTTTAAGATTTGAATTATAGAGAACCTAGGTATAAATAAGTGAACTGTATTCACAGCCGAAACGTAGTTCCTCCGCAATACTTTCTCTTTTGATTTTGCACCCAACATGAGTCACTAAACCTTTATCAAAGAGGTAGGAGCTATGTTCATGTTTTGATGGTTTATTAATCTAAGTTATAAAGAACCTCGACAAGAATAATAAGAATCAGGAGAAAACCAAGTTCAAAGATCCTTAACCTTAACCAACCTATTAGTTAAAATCATGTCAACAGAAACAGCTTAACAGCAGAAAATAATAGACAATATAAAGAGGAAACAATAAAATCTAAAAACAAAAAAACAGAAATGAAAAATGAATACCTAAAATGAGGAAGAGTGCTCTTGACAAGCATGACATCGATGCCGTTCTTGGTAATGTAGGAGGCGGATGTAGGATGTGGATGCAGGACACTCACCACGGCTATTCCTTTTGGTGTTGTTGATGTAGAAAGCTTACCGCCGGAGTTGCATTGAAGCTCGCCTGAGAGGGGGCTGCTGCCAAAGATGGGAGAGACAAGAGGGTTAGAGAGAGAGTGAAAGATGAAAGGGTGAGGAGAGAGAGTCTAATTCGAAATAAGAGGGAGAGGTGGCTGCCAAAGATGGAATAGACGAGAGAGTTAGAGAGAGAGAGTGAGAGACAAGAGGGTAAGGAGAGAGAGACTGTAATTTGAGATGAGGGAGAGAGGGTTCCAAGTTAGAATTTAGGGCAAGATGCAGCGTTCAACTAATTAAGTTTACCGTCGGAAAAATCCAATCCTAAATCCGACGGTATTTGCCAATTTTTCTTTTTTTTCTTCCAACTATTGCCGACGAATTTATTGTAGGAAAATCGAATCCGCCAGTAAATGTTTTGCCTGACGAATTTATTGCCAAATTCACTGCTAACTTACGATTCTAAATTCGACGATATTCAGCGTTTTTCTTATAATGATAGTGTACATCTTTCTCTTTTTATAGAGCTTTAGATATCACCAACTGTCTTATCAACATTAAATATTTAGAACATTAAAATGCAACTCCTAAAACTCAATGCTATATCTATTTAGTAATTATAAAAAATTTTTAATCAAAACTCAATTAATATACTAAACAATTAATGATGCGCTATCAATCAATAAGTTATGAAGAATAAAGAATATAACATGATGACACAGTCAAGAAAAATTTCATAATAAGTTGTGTCTCAATTTCCAAATTCCAGACCCTTACGGCCCGTTTGGTTGGTGTCCATGTCCATCAGAGACATGGACATGATGACACATGTATATTGTTTGTTTAATGAGACGTAAAATTATCATAGACACGGTGACACACATAGACACAAAATACATATTTTTAGTGTCTCAGCTTTAACCTGTGACACACATTTGAGACACAGACACGATTTTTTATTTCCACCTTTATCCTTATTATCTTTTTTTATTTCCATTTATACCATTCTCCTTTAAATCCTAATACACTTCTTTTTCTCTTCTTTTCTACCTTCTTCCTCACTACCTCCTTTCTTCCTCCATGCCTCCTACCCCAACCGCCGCCTCACCTTCTCTGTCCCTCTTGACCACCTCCATTCCTTTGTCCTTTTTTGCTGCCTCTCCTCCTCCTCCTCCTTCCCCACTACCTCCTTCACTGCCACTCATCATCTTCCTTATCTCCACTGCCTCAACTCTTCTCTTCTTCCCTGGCTCCCTCATCTTTGAGCCACCCTCCGTTTAGATTTGTTGCTGCCTCTACTTTGCATCTATCTTTGCCAAATTCATCGTCACCGCCTCTGTCACGCCTCCCTCACCCTACGTTCATCTCTCCGCCTCTTCTAGATTCGCCTTCGCTTCTCTTCTAAAATTTCTCTACATCTCTTCCTTGTTGCCAGATCCATCTAGTTTTCTGTTTTATTTTTTAATTCATATATTATTTATTTATTTTTTATTTAGATGCTGATTGAAAATTGTGTTTATATATTAAATTAGATTGGATCTGAATTTTTTTTAATTTATTCTCTGTTTGCTATTATTAATAGTTGTAATTTGTATTGAAATGGTAGTAGAGAGGTGATTATGATGGTTTTAATGGTGGTAACTTAAACTGAAATAATGGTAAAGAGGTGGTGTTGATGGTTTGTGGCAGGGATAACATTGTCATTTTGTTAGAATGGTAAATTGCAAGTAGTGTTATGTCCTTGAGTACCAAACAAGTTCTCAAATTTCATGTCTCATTGTGTCTATATCATTTTGTGTCTTTGTGTCTATGTCTTATTTGTCTCTACCCACTAACCAAACAAAGCCTTATATAATAGGAGGGACACAGAATTCAAGTTGTCCTCCCCTATTTTTGTTTCCAACCTCTTAGATACAAACCAAACACACTCTTAAGGTTCTTCTATGTTAAAAAAGAGTGCAAAGCTAAAGTGGGTTGAATTGTGTTTTAAATCTTTTTATTTAAAAATATATTCAAAAGGGTTCTTAATTCTTTGACTTGTTTGCAGCTGAAATATACGTTAGCATATTCATATTGTAATCTTGTTTTAAGTTTGTCAAAACTCAAAAACAAACTTTTAAAGTAGTTTCTAAAATATCTCAAATCCTTTCAATAAAAAGTTACTTCTGAACTCTAAATAAACTACTAAACAATATATGAATTGTAAAGGTAAGAGATAATAGTATAGGGAGAAAGTATGACAATATATACTGTTAGGCTTAAAATTCCTATGTCTTGTCCCTAGGCAACTTGAGAGTTTTAGTATTTGAATAAGTGTACACAGATATTATTTTTCAGAGCCTTTTCAAACTACAACTTTGACTCAGATTGCATTGCAACGCAACCTAAGAACGTTGGATATTATTTCCTTAAACCTTCTCAAGACTATAAGGTGACTTAATTAGATACCTCACCAACCTAAGAACGTTAGGTATTATTGCCTCAAACATTTTCAGGTTAGGAGGTGACTCAATTGGATACCTTACCGTATAAGAATCTCAGTTATTCTCTTGAGGTTCTCAAGCAAGACTCAGATCAAACCGCATCTTGACCTAAGAACATTAAATATTCTTTCTTTAAACCTTCTCAAGAATAGGGATCATAGAATAATCTAGAATGTGAAGTTTAGAGACTTATAAGATGAACCAGTAGAAAGACGTTCACAACTTCTACAACTCTGTCAACGAATACTTTTAAGTTCTATAAGAATGGGGTAAGATACATTACAAGAAAAATATTGAATACTGTCGGATTCATCAAATAAATCTGCTGGTAATCAATTTACCGTTGGATTGACCGTTGTCTTAGAGTTGACGGTATATACGGCACCAAAAACTGTTTATCGGCAGATTTTTTCGTCCGACCCTAATTATCGGCAGACTTTTTGTCGGTATTTTCAATGGATTTGTCGAGACTGAGTTGATGATTACTGTCGGATTAATTCGACGGTGGTGTCATTTCACGTGTTTAGGCGCTAAGTTACCATCAGATTAATCCATCGGTAAATTATAGGTAGTATTTTTTATTTTTTGGGCACAGTTAAGTCACATTTAGTAGTCAAATTAAAACTCTTGTTAACAAAATTGTTAGCGAAAATCTAAAATGATCAGAAATCAACAAATTATTTTATTAAAAATAAATGGTCTGAATATAATAAAATATCAGAGAAGTAGAATCCAACGAAGTAGACAAACAAACAAAAAATGTCGACTTTGGGACGATGATGAACTGTTGGTCCATTGGACACGCCTGTGACGTTATAGGGGTCGACGGGATAGTCGGGGTAGTTGGGATAGAGGGAGATGACTAAACAGCCGTAAGGGATTAAGTGGAAACCTCCCTCTACCTCTGCTACATGTCGTCATGTCTACAAAAAAAATGTAACACTAATCAACATATAAACTATATGAATCATTCAACATTTAGATTATCTAAAAAAATTTGATATAATCTCCCCTAAAATTGGATATCTATCTATTTTAACAGTTTCTACAAATTCAAACAATCTCAATCTATAGCATCAGTTAAAATACAATTAAATTCACCACATTTCTAACAGAGTATATTAACTTATTTTCATACTAAAATTCATACTATATATATAATGTTGTGCATATAATATTACAATGTCAAACACAAACAATTTATTCAATTCAATTAAAGTTAAAAATTAATGACATGACGCCACCAAATATGCACCCATTAAGTAGTGTTTACCACTATAGAAATCTAGAAATAATTCCGTCTATGAACATTAAGCACTGAGTCAAAAATTAATTTATTTATGGAAGTGAAAAACGTGATGTGCAGCAATATTGTATCATGGTGAGTAATCCACATATGTGGAACTGGTGAATTCAGTAACCTGCAAAACGCAGGTTACGTTTTGACTGAGATGATTTTAAAAAAGCTTCATGCTCTGCAAAACGCAGCTTGCGTTTGGCATGGGAGGAGAACCCAATTTCGAAACGTGTCTCTGTGCTCTTTGCATGCCAACACCTCGAACCTCCAAAACGTAAGATGCGTTTGGCAGGTGCACAGCAAAACGCAACCTGCGTTTGGCAGTCTCCTCAGCTGCATGTGTGACACGTGTGAAGGAGAGTGGTGGTAGAGCCTGCCTATAAAAATCAAAACGCAGGCTGCTTCCCTTTTGTGTTACATGCTTCCCTTTCATGTTACATGCTTCCCTTTCATATTACATGCTGTGAGTGAGTTTTGAGAGTAAAAGGGTGGGGTTAAGGGTGAAAGGGAGTGAGTTTGTGAAGAGGAAAAATTAGTGAAGGTTTGGGATTTTATTTAGTAAAAAAAGAAAAATGGTTCGTAATTTTACTTTACCAGAAGAACACATTATTGAATATTTGAATCATCCTCAATTGGTGAGTAATTTTTTATTTAAGTTTATGATAAATAAATATTTTTATTTTTATATTCTGTAGTGATATATTTAACTTATAAATTTATTATTATTATTATTATTATTATTATTATTATTATGTCTATGATATGAATAGTAGTTGTGTTTTATCATACCGACATTATTATTATTATCATGTCTATTATATGAAAAATAGTTGTGTTTTATCATACGATAGTCATGAAATAGTTATTATTATTATTATTATTATTATTATTATTATTATTATTATTATTATTATTATTATTATTATTATTATTATGTTGTTGTTGTTGTTGTTACTGTTATTATAATAATTATTTTTTAAGATAATAATAGTAGTAACAATACTATTTAATTACCGTATTATTATTATTATTATTATTATTATTATTATTATTATTATTATTATTATTATTATTATTATTATTATTATTATTATTATTATTATTATTATTATTATTATGAATGTTACCCATGATAGAATATTGTATAATAATTATTATTATTTTCTAATAGTAAATAAATATTTATTATTTTTTAATAATTTATTATCATTTTTTAATAATTTATGATTATTATTTAGAATTTAATAATTATCATTTTATTTATTGCAGGCTATCAGGAATTTGTTACCCAGAAAACTCGATCCGCCAGATACTTTTAACAAGGTAGCGGCAGAGGCACTAGCATTAACTGGGTTTCAACATGTTTCGCGAGTAGGCGAAATGAGAGGTCATGCTGCACTACTGAGTGCCTTGGTGGAACGCTGGAGGCCGGAGACTCACACGTTTCATCTTCCAGTCGGTGAAGTGACAGTGACGTTGGAAGATGTGAGCTATATTCTTGGTCTCCCGATTAATGGGGAGGCTGTTACCGGTAGATCAGATAGCAGTCACCAGTTTTTGGTGGAGAACTGCATTGCCTGTTTTGGTCGGGAGCCCGGTCCAGAAGATCACGTGTTAGGGAAGGTTAATCTCGCATGGGTCCGAAGGTGCAGAGACACTGAGCCTTGTGACACTCAGGAGTCTGTTGAGCGGTACGTCCGGGCGCACATTTTCTGCGTGCTCGGAACAGTAGTGTTTCCGGATAAGTCGACCACTTTATTGAATTCGAAGTTTCTACCGCTACTTCGAGATTTCCACCGGATTTCAGAATACAGTTGGGGGCAGCCAGTTTGGCGCACTTATACAGATCGTTGTGTCGTGCTTCACGATACAACTGTAAAGAGATGGACGACCCACTGATACTGCTTTTTGTTTGGGCGTGGGAGCGTATGCCGCTCCTGGCACCTATACCCCGCGATCAGCTTGGCGACGTCGGTATTCCACTTGCGCGAAGGTATTGTTTTTTATTGTTATTGTTGTTGTTGTTATTATTATGTTATTATTATTATTATTAATTTGTTATTCTTATTAATATTGTTATTATTTTTTTATGTTAGGTGGAGCCATTGGTGCCGACATACACGATATATCTGGAGGCCTACTGCGCATTTTAGGCGAGGACTCGACGACATGGGAGTTGACGATGTAAGTTGTAACCATTAATGTCCAATGTTTTTATTCAGTTAATTTTTCTAATAGGCCTCTTGGTAACTAATGTGCAGTTTATATGGCGGCCGTATATGGGAGTGTGGGTTCCGAATGTCCTCGTTGCTTAGTTGGTTATGTGCTCCACGCAGTCGCCGCTAGTGTCCTTCGAGTGCATAGAATGGCACCCGACAGACCGAGTTAGGCGACAGTTCGGGATGCAACAGCTTCCACCAGGCCCGGCGTTCGACCTTGGTCGTGATCATTGCAAGCGGTTGACAGGAGCACAGAACCAAGACTGGAGAGAGATTTACAGTCAATGGGTTAACAGGTGGAGATCTGACCGCTATAACACATTGCAGTTAGGCGAGGAGATTATTGACTTTCATCCTCTCCCAGTGTACTATGAGTGGTACACACAGCAGTATGGGATTCACCTGCGACTGTCAGATAGAGTTGCAGGTGAAGAGGCTGGCGCCGATGAATCACAGCAGCAACAGGAAGACGCAGCTGGTCCTCAGCAGCAAGTCCCGCCTCATGAGCAACAGTTTCAGGTATTATTATTAATTACTAGTGTTATTATTATGAATTTTTACCGTTTTAAATAATAAGTAAGTATTATTGTTTAGGTTTATCTTTTATCATTAATTACTATTAATTGTAATTAATTGTTAATTAGGTTCCGGCATATGAGCACCACTATCAGGTCCCGGCATACGAGCACCAGTATCAGATGCCGGCATATGCCCAACAGTTTCAGGATCCGGTATATGCGCATCAGTTTCAGGATCCGACACATGCCCAGTAGCTTCAGGATCCGGCATATGTGCAGCAGTTTCAGGTACCGGCATATGCGCAGCAGTGGCCAGCAAATCAGCAGCAGGCACCATATATACCGGAACCACAGCCTCCTCAGGCACCTGAGCCCTACATACCACAGCTGGTAATTCCAGCCGAGGGTCACTTTAGTCCGTTGGGTGGATCTGACACCATCAGCTTCGATCAGGTCCTGAGAGATACAGATTATCTATTTCCGACGCCACCGCAGGAAGGGCCTGCTACATCTCAGCAGTCTGCTGGTCGTCGAGCCACATCAGGTCATGCCAGTGACTTCGACTTTGATCAATCGACAGGATATGTAGATCCGCCTGGTCCTTCCGTTCCACCACGCGACCAGTTGTTTGATTTGAATGAGTACCCGCAAGAAGAAAAGGGAGACTTGGGATACGACTTGCAGCACTGGTATGATGTTGGTGGAGCGAGTGCTCCGGGGATGAGTGGCTCCGGTTTGTATGACATTGGTGGTGCGAGCGTGACAGATTTCGGTGGTCCTGACGTTGGTAGTGGGCTGGATGCCGGTGTGTCTCAGGGTCATCCGTATAACCTACGGACACAGACTGCGCCTCCGGACAAATACATCCCATCCTTGTATTCGAAGAAGGCGCCGAGGAAGTAGTCTGTTGCAGTTGATCTTGTATTCAGTGTTGTATTCAGATTTGTATTTAGTGTCGTATCTTATATTTAGAAACTTCTGTTCAGTATTATTATTCTGACATATTTAGCTTTGTTCTCGTATAACTCTGTTTGGCTCGAAATGTTTA
The DNA here is from genome assembly GCF_059453495.1 of Arachis ipaensis. Classification (NCBI taxonomy): domain Eukaryota; kingdom Viridiplantae; phylum Streptophyta; class Magnoliopsida; order Fabales; family Fabaceae; genus Arachis; species Arachis ipaensis. Next base: position 30,523,168 of record NC_142438.1, on the reverse strand, counting down.
TTCACTAAAAAATTAAATAACGAGGTTAAAAGTTTTATTTATTATAAATTGTTAACTAGGTTAAAGTAAATGACGAGGTTACAAAAAAAGGTAGCATATAATTTTGAAGTAGGTAATAACAAAGTTATATTGAAAAGCTAAACCACTAATGACCTCCAGCGGAGCTTGGACCTGCACGCTGAGGACATCGGCTGCGGCTATGTCCCTCGCGTCCACATATAGTGCACCAGCGAGGACCACGCATATCACGCGAGTCCATCTCATTCAAGTAGCGGGTTGACTTCGGTCTTCCTTTCGTCGCACGCCTCAATGTCCAATTGGCGATCACCTTCGCTCCTTCGTATCTATCCCACGTAGATGGGTCACCCATTGGAACAAACTCGCCTCTGTACACCTTGCAAATTTCAGACATCTTGTACACATTGTGCACGTACACTTGCCAATCAAGACGTCGGAAGCTTTCTTCAACTCTCTTCGTTGCGAATTCTGAATACGTGAATCCGTTGCGAAGACGCTCATGAGCTTCAGTACTCTTCTGAGTGAACAACTCATTCAACCGATAGAAAGTTGACCGGACAAGTGCAGTCACAGGAAGGTTGCGTGCACCCTTCAGGACAAAATTTATGCACTCTACCAAGTTTGTCGTCATATGACCCCAACGATGACCACCATCGAATGCCAACACCCATCTCTCAACACCGATCTCATCGCACCATTGAGTATATGCTTCACCCCGCTCTTTAAGTCTTTGGTAGTTTTTGTTGTACTCCTGCTCTGTCCTAGAATAGCCTGTTGAACAAACCATTTAATCATAAGCAGATGCCACAATTTACTATGAATAGAACTAGAACAGCGAGTTGAAATACCTGTGTTCACCACGAGTTTATGCAAATATGGAGCCTTGAACCTCCTTAAGAAGTTGGACCCGATGTACCTGATGCAGTACATGTGCCACGCCTTTGGTGGTGACCATGCACCGTTACTGCGAGCTATTGCAGCGTCGATGGAGGTATGGCGGTCAGAAATAATACCCACACCATCAATGGTAACAACATATCTCCGCAAATTAGTTAGAAAAAACTCCCATGCGTCTGCCGTCTCGCCTTCGACAATCGCAAATGCAATAGGCACAATGTTCTGATTCCCATCTTGTGCAACCGCTACCAGAAGTGCACCTTTATATTTTCCGTACAGGTGCGTGCCATCAACCTGCACCAGTGGCTTGCAGTGTCTGAATGCTACAATACACGGATAGAAGCTCCAAAACACGCGGTGAAGAACTCTTACACCTTGAACCTCCTGACTCTCACGGTAAACGAGTAACGTTTTAATTTGAACACGAGACCTTGGCATCTTCACTGTCATTGCTTTCAACCATACTGGCAGAGTCTGGTAAGAAACTTCCCAATCACCGAAAACTTTTGCGACAGCTTTCTGCTTTGCCAACCAAGCCTTGCGGTAAGTCACAGTGTAGTTGAACCTGCCTTGAACTTCTGCAATAACAGACTTCACCTTTATCGAGGGGTCTGCTTCGACCAACGGCCTAATGGCATCTGCAATTGTGTCTGAGTCCAACTTGGCATGATCTTGGGAAATCGTGCCCACGGTGCACGTGTGCTTGCCATTGTATCTCCTAATCTCCCAAAAAGTTTTTTTTCGAATCAAGCTAGCTCGGATAAGCCAGTCGCACCCTGCACCATACCCCTTGCATTTCGCATAGAATGTCTGCAGCTCAGACTCATACACAGTGTAATCAACTCCTCTAGAGATGGTGTAGCTTTTGATTGCAGATATCACCGACTCTCTCGAACCAAATTCCATTCCGACACTAAACTCGCCATCTTCCGCCGCAACGTTGCCTTCACCTACGACATGCGCACCACCATCAGTCAAACAAGGTAAATAAATTAAGCACTATAGGACACTTGAGTTAATAATCATAACATACCCGTATTCGCATACTCAGGAAATTCCGGGGCATGCATGGCTTCGAGATCTAGAGTCCGCATAAAAGACGGCACACCAAACGGGTGTTGGCTTACAATGGCATCCGCCTCATTCTGCACCGCCGGATTGCCTGCCAAGTCTCCGTCATCATTTTCGTCATCGACTTCATAGTTAGCTTCGAATTCCTCTTCGCTGTCATTATTTTCTTCTTCCCAATCTATATCCCCGAGCTCATCAACATTGACCTCGTCGCCGACCGTACCCATCCCCGACTGCTGTTCAAACTCAACGTACAGCTCTATCACCGGCACGTGAAATCGGATTTGTCGATAAATATAGAACATCTGCTGCATGCTTGCATCGTCAGTGATGGACATTATTTGAAACTGTATCAGTCCACCAAATACTTGCATAGGATTCCTATACAAAATGTTGCTCACCCTTTTCGAAATGTGACTTTGTATGTTCACACAAAGACCATTTTGCAACTCTATAAAACTCGTGCTGTATGGAATAGCAAATGAAAATGGACATTCACAAACAAAACTCACTCCTTCGTGTGTATTCGGTATAATCTCACCGTTATAATACACTCGTATATTTGCAATATCCTCCATATTCTCACTTTTTTTACCCTTCTAATAACCAAAAAATATCACAAGCATCAGATACAAGAAAAGAGAATGGGAGTAGAAGTGAAGAAGAGAAGTGAGGTGCGAGTTGGAATTAGCTGTGTTAGCTATTTATATGTAAGGTTCTTTATTAAAATATTATTTCGCATACAAAACGTAAGCTGCGTTTTGTACATTTCAAAAAAAAAAATTAGGCTCAAATAAAACGCAACCTGCGTTTTCTCTTCTTTTAAAAAAATTTGAATAGTCCATCTGACAAATCGTAGCCTACTTTTACTTTTCTAAAAAAAAATTAATAAAACTTTTCTAACAAACGCAAGTTGCGTTTTTGTTTTTCTCATAAAACAAAAAAAAATTCAAATACAAAACGGAAATTACGTTTTGTTTAATCTGAAACAAAAAAAAAAAATGTTAAAGAGAATGAAAAACGGAAACTACGTTTTTCTCCTGACATCCATAGCAGTGAACATTTTTTGTGTGGCTCCATTTCATGGTGTTACACCATGAGCTTCTACATTTGCAAAAAAATGAGCCGCACTGAGTACATATATTATGCCTATTATTATTAAAGTTATTTAATAAACTTTGATACAGTTACCAAATTCCTACTGAACTACATGATGATGACGATATGCACACTAGTAAACCTAAAGGCTAAGGCTGCTAATAATAGTATTATTTATGTCAACAGGATAAAAGAGAAATAATAAATAAAAATTCAAGTCACCTTATTAGTATCAACATTAATCTAAACCTCTTCCACTTATATTAACCAACAAGAGCTTTTTAGCTTGGCAATTTACTATATTCATTTTATATATATGTGGAAGCCAAGCCACTACAAATAGTTTAGCCACTTTGGACAATTTATTGTATATAACCTATTAGGATAACATTTATCTATCTCTAATCATCCTTAAAGTAACTTGGCCTAAATTTCACAAAATTTATTATTTATTGTCATTTGATATTTTAAATTCTAAATTAGTATATAATCAATCAAATTTTAAATCCTAAATTAATTTAATCATAAATTCTAAATTAGCATATAATAATCAAGTTTTAAATCCTAAATTAATAATAAATAAATTCTAAAATAACTTAAACAAGAAGAAAGAGGGACTATGGACCTTGAAGGGTAAAAAGGGAAAGAAGAACAGAGACAAAGGGAGAGTCGCGTCGATACTGCAGGGCGATGGCGTCAGTGCTGGATGGCAACGGCGGCGATGCTAGCAGAGAAACGGAGACAGAGAGAGATAGAGTTGCGGCTAGTACCAGGGGAGAGGACGAACTGGCTGGTTTCTCTGAGAGGGGAGAGGCGGCGGCAAGAGATCGGGGCCAGCAGCGGAGGGACTGGAGCAGCGGAAAGGGGAAAGGGCTAGAGAAAGAAAGGGTGAAGAGATGTTAGAGAGAGAAAGGATTTTTCGAAATGAAGGGGGACAGGGTTCGCACTTTCAATTTTAGGACTTATTACCATCGAATTTACCATCGGCAACTCATAATAGGTCACCAAAACGCATCGTTTTACTAAAATGGCTTACCGTCAGATAAATCTGACGGTAAAACCCACGTTAAAGTTCATGCCTATTTCCCTTGTTTTGCCTCTAAGTATTACCGGTGAATTTATCATCGAAATCATAAATCCACTGGTAACAATTTGAGTAAACGAATTCTATATCAAAACCGTCCTTAAATCCGTCGGTAATGCGTGATATTAAATCCGACGGTACTCGACGCATTTCTTGTAGTGATAATACAAGTGAATCAAAGACTGGTCTCATAATTACAAAAATGTCATTTGTTCTAAAGATGTAAATCAAAGAACTACTTAGATTACAATTCGAATAACTGAATTTTCTTATAAGACAGAAGAATAAAGAAGAAAATAATCTAAGAACAAGAGAGATATGAAAATAACAGCACCTTGTTTTCAAAATTGTTCTTCTCTTTGTCTTCAAAGGTCCAAATCTGTCTTATGTAGACAAGGAGTATTGAAAATCTATTGAAAATTCTTTTTCTACTGTGCCTCCACATTTCTTAAAGTAGTGTAGAAAGTCGAATCGCTTTTAGTTTGTGTCAACGCCATTTGTCAAGAATATAAACTTTGTATTGTATCTTGTTTAAGATGAAAGAGAGCTTCTCCAAACGACTTACCTATTTTAGTATGTATTTTATGTTTGAATATTAGAAGCAGAACAACTTTTTTGAGGTTAGCAATTTTTCACTTTCAGTCATTTCGCAAATGGAAGTAGAATATGCAAAATTTTAAGATTTGTAATATCATTTCTGAAGTATTTACTGGGCTTCTAATGTAATCAGATTTGCGTAAAACTAATTATAAAGTAACTACTAGCTTCTGAAATATAATTTTGAAATAATCATGTTGTTCAACTTATCTTTTGAAATCGTTTTTAATTTAAATTTGAATTATTTAGATTTAGATGATAACTAATTTGATTTTAATAATTACAAAAAATTATTTAAGTCCTTGATACACTTAAATAAACGTTAGTTGGTACATTAATAAAATTATTAAATTATATTTGAGTATATTAATCATCAAAATACTTTTTGAGATATAGTAAAACTAACATCCTCTTAGTCTATATAGATATTAAATTTTAATTAAGTTTAATACTAAAATAAAGAGAAAAAAGGTTGACATAATTTCAAAAATAATTATAAAAACATAAATATTTAAATTAGTCTCCAAAATTTTTTAATTAAACACTTTATTTCTTATCAAATTTTTACTTTTAGATTTTTTTAAAATTACTCACGTCAAATAAATTGATTATTTTGTTATTTTTAATCAAATTTTTAATATAAATATTAGAAAAAAAATTATTATAAGACAATTAGATTACAACAATATTATTATAAAAGAAATTAGTCTAATTTCAAAATGACATTCATTCCGCGAAAAGAATTATTGAGAATTTATAAAAATAAAAATTTGTTGGATTTAAAAATAATCGGTGGAAACTTATATGCAATTAATTTCACGCGAAGTTGATAATTAAGAGCGATTAGATAAAATTTAGTCAAATTAATTAAATTATTTAATTATTTTTAACTATCAATTTTATGTAAAGTTTACGGTAGCTGAATTTTTACTAAAATAATTAGGTTTTTATTTGTTATAAAATATAACAATTTAACTAAAGCCAAGTGGCAAAACCACATTGAGAGCAAGTGATACTTCACGGTGTAGTAGAAAATACCTGCCCCGTTGGAGAAGGCATCCAAAAGCAAACTCTTCGAGGTTGCGTTTCCCTTTCAAAAACAAGCAGCAGCAAACACTTCATTTCAAAACTTCAGAATTCATCGATGGCCATGGTCACGCGTCAGAGGCGTTCCCAACCGTCGGATCCGTCGCCGTCAACGTACACGAAGCTGGACAAGGCGAACAAATCGGACGGCGGAGGTGCTGAGGATGAAAAAGGGTTAGGGTGGTTCCTCCCTTTTGTGGCTCTTGGAATGCTGAGGTACATGAGTGCCTCCTCCAATATCATCCATGACTGTGACGAAGTCTTCAACTACTGGGAGCCCCTCCATTTCCTTCTTTATAAAACTGGCTTCCAAACTTGGGAATACAGGTCCACTTTATTTAAATTAGTGTACTAATAGCTTCTATTTTTCTTATTTTTGTCATTGAAGAACGTTCTATTTATGTGATAAGCTGCCTCTGGATTCAATTCGGAGAGAAATTAAAAGGTTTTGACTCGCTGATAGAAAAATCAATTTGCATTTGAGAAGAGAAAAAAAAAAAAAACATGTACATTTGGATGTGCATAGGTTGGGTTTTTCTCTGCAGCTTGCAGGAAATGATTGGGTGTTTTTTTTTTTTTTTTGGGTAAACGATCACTTTAAAATTGGTGATTGCTTAGCCGTTAAAGGAAAAAAACGATTGTTTATTTCTTTCTTTCAAGAATTAAAATGTTAGCATCATGATCTTACCAAGTCTAAAATTGTAGTTTACTTGGTTTTCTTTTTAATAAATGAAAAAATCACTTGAGGATTGAAACTTCACTCTAGTCTCTTCACCTTGCTTTTGTGTCTCCATGATATTGACAAATGCTGTGTGCAAATTGCAGTTCACAGTTTGCTCTTCGATCTTATTTGTACCTTTTGTTTCATGAGTTGGTGGGTCGACCGGCTTCTTGGTTATTTGCCGAGGAAAAAGTAAGTCTCAAACCGGGCTAGTTGATTTGTTATATGGACTTGACAGTGCTTGGTGGCGATTTATTGATGCATTGAGTATTTAACTCTTGTCCATTCTGGTTATTGATGTGTCTTTTTTCTGTTGAAGGTGCGAGTATTCGTTGCTGTAAGACTCTTTCTCGGTCTTCTTTCAGTTATCACAGAAACTGTTCTTGTTGTAGCTCTTTCAAGAAAGTATGGAAAACGGCTTGCTTCGTATGCGCTTGCAATGCTGTGCTTAACCAGTGGCTGTTTCTTTGCTAGCACAAGTAAGTGAGATCTTCCTTTATTCCAAGCTTCGATATCTTAACATCTTTATTCTCTGTCTTTATGCATTCGATGATGGTTCTTACCTTCATGCAAAGACCAAGTACCCTTTTTGAAACAAACTAACTGAATTGTCAGTCAACTATTAAGCTTTTTGAAATCAATGACCTGGGTTGAAATGTGGGATTAAGTTTTGCTAACTTTCTTCACTTTATCTGTTTGTAGGTTTCTTGCCAAGTTCGTTTTCTATGTATGCGATGTCTCTTGCATCAGGTTTATTTCTTCTTGACAAACCTGCAGCATCAGTTGCTGTTGCTGCTACTGGCGTGATACTCGGCTGGCCATTCTCAATCTTGGCTTTCCTTCCGGTCACACTTTATTCATTATCTAGGAAATTTAATCGAGCATTCATTGCCGGGGCGGTTACATCGATTATTCTTCTTGTAAGTCTACTCAACACATAGAATTGTACCTACCAGTCACTTTCCTGGCCTGTAATTCATATGCTTATGTCATCTAATATTGAACATAATATATAGATATGGATTTCACATTATTATTTATTCAAATTTGTCTCTATTGCAATGATTGCATCATTTTACAGGCATTGTCAACAGTTATTGACTTTCACTATTATGGAAGATGGACGTCATCCGTTTTGAATATTTTAATATACAATGTAGCTGGTGGTGGTGAAAGCCATCTTTATGGGACTGAAGGACCCTTTTATTACCTGCGGAATGGATTTAACAATTTCAACTTTTGTTTTCTTCTCGCTCTGCTGTTCTTGGGAATTCTTCCCATTGCAAGGAAGAAATATGCACCAGACCTGTTGATTGTGGTATCTCCTATATATATTTGGCTGGGGTTTATGTCTTTGCAACCACATAAAGAAGAAAGGTATAGTAATAGTTCCACTTGACCTGGCGTTAAAAAATTAATAGTTAATAATACTTTGTCAGTTGAGCCGAAATTTTGTATACTATTGCACTAGACACTACACACCAAGAAGATTATTGTAGTTAATGCCTTAATTTTTATGGATAGAATGGATATAAATCATGGTTCCACTGTGTTAGCAAATATTAAACCGTTAAATGTTCTGTAAGTGGAAGTCTAGATGGGTGTTTAGAAAGAGTGGCATTGTTTACTAATTGGTTCACACACCTTGTTCTCCTGTTAATCCAAGCAGACAATGATTTGGTTTTTATGATTTTCACTATCCTGTGCATTGGTATAGTTCTTTATAACAGTTTCTGGCCATGGTTAATAAATGGTGGTGATAGGTTGATAGCCATTGGTAACCAGTGGTGGAACGAAAAACAGTGAATTACGAGTGCAGGTATGATCAGTGTGATATCTCCAGAACAAAGAAATATGAACAAGAGAAGGAAAAATGATAGAAAACCAATCCAAGAGTGCCTAGAGATACTCCTGTCTCCCAAATCTTCACCAAATAATTCCTTATTTCTCATTTAACCCCTGCACATAATATTTCTCATCCTAACCAAATCATGCAGATGTCTGCTTTCTCTTTCTATGCCCACTCATAATTCTGTTAAGCACATGCTGATCCACAAACATGCTCCCAATATGCAAGTTTTAGCTAGCCTTGGTATCTTTCGTAGGTGCAGGGTACTCATCTTTCGTTCCTTTAGTGTCCTTTGAGATGAACTAATTATTTATTCTTATTTGATTGTATCATCATAAATATGTATACACAACATTAATAACTATTAGGACCCATGAATCAGTTAGGGTTGTTAGTTACTCTAAATAAATCAAAGAAGGGATTGGTTAGGTGTGGTTGATCGTCTTGGCCTATTACCAAAAATTTCCAATTCAGTAGAACATTCTGTACTCCATTTCTTTCTTTACGGTACCAATTCTAGCAATAACTGACCTTTGTTCATATTTTCCCTTGATACCTTTCATGAAGGTTTCTTTATCCAATATATCCGCTTATTTGTGTTGCTGCTTCAGCTGTCATTGAGAGCTTCCCTGATCTTTTCCGTGACAAATATAATCCACGTAGTGATTCTATAATGGTAAAGGTGAGATATCAGTTAACTTAGGATTTAGAAAGTTCTCTTTACATTAAATATCAAGTCAATGTAAGTGCATTATAGATTTCCTTCTTTCCTAATGCAGGCAGCCAAAATTCTGAGGCCAGTTATTCTTAGCCTTATATTATGTGCCTCTCATGCCCGTACATTTTCTCTAATTCATGGCTACTCTGCTCCCATGGAGGTTTACAAGATTTTAGAGCACCATGATGATGCAGGAACTGGTGAGTGTCAAATAGTATGGTGATTTTGTTTTCTTTATAGTGGTCATTATAACATATATATGAACGATTCAATCTGCAAGGATTGTTATAGCTTTAGAAAGATTTCGGGAATGGAACTGATGGATGCTTAAGGGAAAAAGATTCTGTGTTTCACAAAGTTGCATGCTCATTGGTGGTGATTTCACTATTGAAAAAATATACAGAAACTGGATGATAAATAATGCTCAAGAAACTAAATACCACATGCAATATTGACCCAAAGTGTTACTTCAATTTGCATCTTTATATTTGGTTATATTTAAAGTGTGCTTCAAGTTGAATCTATGCCCTCATATGCTAGTTTCCTTTTTAATTTCTGTATCAGACAAAGGCTAAAATCATTTAACATTTTGGGACAAACATCAGAATTATTAATTGTTTTGTTCCCTTAAATTTCAGGTTCTGTGCTTTGTGTTGGAAGCGAATGGCATCGCTTCCCATCATCATTTTTCATTCCTAATTATGTGAGTGAAGTTCGATGGATTGATGATGGGTTCCGAGGTCTTCTTCCCTTCCCATTTAATTCTACACTAGGTGGAACTGCATCGGCTCCGTCATATTTTAACAACAAGAATAAGGCATCAAATGAGCAATATGTATGTCCTCGTTAATCTACAAAGGAACCAGATCAGTTGTTTGTTCTGTTGTCAATTTTTGCTAGAAGTAAACTAACCATCATTACCATTGATTTGACAGCTCCATGATATTGATGCGTGTACTTTCCTTGTTGAGCTTCAGCTTAAGAGACCTTACCTGACTCGTGGAAGTGACATGTCAACTTGGGAGGTAGAAGTCATTCTGGAAATCATTTTTTGTCTTCAATACGATTTCAAAGTTTTCCATTATCGTTCTGTCTAACATATACTTTTTTTTTGTTATTTTTTATTTATTGTTTCTTTCTCCTGATTGTTTGCATTTTCTATGCATATCAGGCTATTGCTGCAATACCTTATCTGGACAGGGAGCTTTCACCATCTTTGTATAGGTCCTTTTTCATCCCTTACCTGTGGCAAGACAAGAACGTTTTTGGCATGTATAAGCTGCTTAAAAGAATACCCAAATGACGTGCAGTACTAAATAGTCCTTGAATATCTGGATTCAATTTTGTATTGACTTATTGTAACATCTAAAGAGAAACCATCTAGGATAAGATTAGAGCAAAGTGAAAAAGTGAGTTACCAGGATAACCATTTTTTGGTTGAGACTTTAAGTTTGTAGAAACATAGAATGTAGTTTGTCCCACTTTCTACAATGAATATTGAATTTAAGTTCTAACATACCTTAGATTTTTGCCATGTTCACATGCTAATATTCTTTACTTATTTGAGCTAGCTTTCTCTTTTTCTTCCAAACTGCAATGTTTGAATTTTCAATACAATATTCTTCATATGTAACTGAGTTAATCAGCTTTATCCTCATATACCTCCTGTACTGTTGTTGCTATCAATTTTGATTTATCTTAGAATGTGGAATACTATGTTCCCATATTTCCTAATTCTTAGTCAACCTTGTTATGAAGTAATGGTAAATGGTTAACTAGTTGGTAGCCACAGGCTTTGCCTAGGTTTTAGGCTATGTTGGGAAGAGTAAATATAGAGAATGGCATGGAAGGTAAAAATAAAGCCAACTAAACCATGTTTGGAAGTGACTTTAATGAAGGGAGGCATAGTTAGTGTGTTTACTTGTTTTCACTTTTTTCGCAACACAAATTGTGAAACACAACATTTGAAAGCGAAAATATAAACCAAAAAAGGTCATGAGAATTGGTTCTCCAAATAACATTGCTTCTTTCTCCCTTTCCCTTCGTTGATCATATGCACTTCTTTTGATGTCTCATACCCATAATGTTTTACATTGTTCGGGGTAGCTTGACTTAATTAGTGATGTCATTGATGTGTGGCATTTTCCCCTAAGCTCCCTAAGATGGTGTTTGGTTAGTGTTTATATCCATCAAACAGAGACAGTAATTCACGTCAACTATTTGTTTGTTGAAACATATATTTTTGTTAGACAGGGTGACACACAAAATACATATCTTCAATGTCCTTCTTTAAAGTTGGGACATGGAGACAATTCATAAGACACAAATTTTTACCATTTTGTTTTTTCCTTCTCCTTCTTTCCTCCTCGCTACCCCTATTATTGCTCTTCTCTCCTCACTGCTCCATCCACCACCACTGCCATTGTACCCTCCTCTCTTCGTCCTCCACCACTTGTCCAAATCTGCTGTGTCTGCTCCTCCTTCATTCAGATCCGCCACTTTTTCTTCCTCCTCTATGTTTGCTTCTCTTCCTCTTCCCTGAGCCCACCGACCGTCGCGTTTTCCTAATTTGCGTCGCTTCCCCTTTGCCATATCCACCTCCGCCTCTCTTCCTCGTTGTGTTGCCCACCACCGTTGCATTCCCAGATCTACGCCCGCCCCCACTTCACCACATCCACCTCCGCTGACTCAACCTTCGTCCCCTCCATCTCACCTTCGTTTTCTTTTTTTTATTTAAGTATCATTAAAGGATTCAAAATACCTAAGTTCACCAAATATGACGGAAGTGGCAATCCACTTTTTTATTTGAGGAGCTATTGCACCAAAATGGCAATTTGGTCCAAAGGAAAAAAAAATCTTATTAGCTTCTTTCATGAAAGCTTAACAGGACTTGCTTTGGAATGATATATTCAGCTAAATCACTCTAAGATATCTAGTTAGAAAGATCTGAATGAAAAATTCGTAAGTTAATATCATTTTAACTTAGAATCAGCACCGACTCATGATCAACTAGTTATGATGCAAAAAAAAAAAATGATGAGCCATTTAGACTATATGTCCAAAGATAGAGATCTCAGGCAACATAGGTACAACCTCCTCTTACTGTGTTAGAAACATGTTCACGCTTTTTGGGGAAGTTGCAATCTCCATACATTGGAGACATGGTGGGAGCAACATATGAAGATTTTGCACGCCTTATAAGTTATAACAACTAATTATTGGGAGCACAATTGCTGATCATTTGGTTGAAAATGCCATTGGAGAATCAAGATCATCCTCTCCCGAACTGCTTGATAATGAAATGGTAGTGGTACAAGTTGATGAAGTAAAAGATGCAATGTGTAAGACATACTTCAATGGAACTATTAATATGTATGGTAGTGAAATTGGTGTTGTGATTGTTTCACCCACTAGAAAGCAGTATCGAATCGCTATAAAATTGGATTTTGAAAGCACCAACAATATAGTTGAGTTTGTGGCATGCGTGAATGGTTTATGTCTTGCCATCAACTTGGGAATCAAACAATTAGAAGTTTTTGATGATTTTTCACTTATCATTTATAAAGTTAAAGGAAAATGGAGGACAAAAGATCTAAAATTAGTTCCATACCAAAGGTAATTGATAAAGATGATTGAGGAATTTGATGAAATATATTTTCACACCTGTTTCTGTTGGGCTTTTTCTCTCCTTTGTGAGGCTCAAACCTAACATTTTGAGGGTGTCACTTTGCACCCATTGTGCCATAATCTTAATCAGATTTTTTGGGGTTTTTTAAGAGTAAGAGAGTGTAGCCACAAAGTGAGAGAGAATAGGGAAAACAGAATTCCCGTTTTTATGCACAGCAGTAAATTTCAAATGCCAGTTTCTCATTCGTTAACCGTTGGATCGGCTTGAAATTTAAACTGCGTATTCCCATCATCTTGTTCTTCATTCTAGTCGGTGGAGATGTTGATTAGACGTTTGCAGTGGAAGAAATTGACTTCACAAGAGAGAAATTAGGTTTTCCATTTTTACACAGAGCAGTAATCTTTGAATGACAGTTTCTCATTCTTTCACCGTTGGATCGACGTGACGGGGGTTACTAGTGTGTAGATGAAAGTCGTTCTATATATATATAGATGATACGTGTAGCAATATAACACAAGTAACGTGTAGTGCATTATGCTAGAAGGAAATAAATTCTGCAACAATGGGCCCACTAAAGAGCTAGTTTACAGTGTGTCATATCACACTTATAATCATCATTAGGATTGAAGAAAAGATAATTAAGTGTATAACTTTTTTGTTTTGGGCTTTGGCTTCACATTGTTAACAATTGTAAAAAAAATTAAATGAAAAAGAAAAACTAACAGTGAAAAAATTGAGAATACGTCAATGTCCAACACCCCCTCTTCCCCCACTGCACACCTAAAATGCCCTAATATTACATTGATTATTTCAAATAATAATAATAATAATAATAATAATAATAATAATAATAATAATAAATAATTAAAAAATAAGTCAATAATTTAAATCTAAATACTAAAAGCATTATTTTTTTTTGCTCTCTATAATGTTAATTTTTTTTAGTTATTGCTCGTCTTTTATTCTGTATTTCCGAACTAAAACTCCTTAATTCCATTCTTCAATTTCTTTTTATTTAATTAAATATTTATTTTTATGTTTTTATATTTTTGAATTCATTCAATTATTTTTCATTTTATTTTGTAGTTATATTATATTATTGTGTATTTAGATTTGACTTTTCATTTTAATTGTTGTTTGTTGTTATTTAATATTACTATATTTTAAGATTTAAATTACCGATGAATCTTATTATTCAATAACTATTAAGTATGTAATAAAAATATACACAATAACATAACTATAAAATAAAATAAAAAATAATTGAATGAAATTCAAAAATATAAAAACATAAAAATAAATATTTAATTAAATTAAAAAAATTAAAAAATAAAGTTAAGGAGTCGTAGTTCGGAGATATAGAATAAAAAAGGAGTAACAACTAAAGAGAATTAATATCATAGAGAACAAAAAAAATGACGTTTTTGATATTTAAATTTAAATTTAAATTATTGACTTATTTTTTAATTATTTATTATTATTATTTAATTATTTTTTGAAATAATCAATATAATATTAAGGCATTTTAGGTGTGCAGCGGGAGAGGAGGGAGTGTTGGACATTGACGCATTCTCAATTTTTTCACTGCAATAATTGTTTTTTCTTTTTGTTTTTGTTGGTAAACCAATAGTTTTTCTTTTCATTTAATATTTTTCTTACAATTGTTAACAATGTGAAACCAAGGCCCAAAATAACAAAAAAATTATACACTTAATTATCTTTTCTTCAATCCTAATGATGATTATAAGTGTGATATGACACACTGTAAACTAACTTTTTAGTGGGCCCATTGTTGTAGAATTTGTTTCCTTCTAGCATAATGCACTACATGTTACTTACATTATATTGCTACACGTATCATATATATATAGAACGAATTTTTCATCTACACACTAGCAACCCCCAAAATTTAAACTATAGATTCTTCACATCTTATTCTTCATTCTGAATGGTGGAGATTTTAATTGAAGGTCTTCATAGGGAGAAATTGGCTTCGATAGAAGCTCTGTTTTTGGGTATATTTCATCTTCTTACTTCTCATTTATGAGCTTTGGTGCTTTGATATTTTGGTTGATTAAATGCACATTTTTGTGCTTTGTTTGATACTCTCTTGTACCTCATTTGATTATAGTGGAACTATTTCATTGGTCTGGACGACCCGTGGTTTTTACCTCTCACATTGAGGGGATTTTTCACGTTAAAATCTCGGTGTGTTCTTGTTATTGCTTTACTTGCTATATTTGCTTGTTCATAGTTGCTGCCATATTGTGTTGTGAGTGCTTTCATATTGTTCTTGTGTTGGATATTTGTGTTGTTTCCACTGCTAGGCTCTTTCATACTGGTATTAGAGCTTGTTGGTATTTTTCTGGGCTTGTGATTCTGTAAACAATGGAAGCTAATACTAATACTAGTAGGATGATCACTCTTAATGGTCCTAATTATGATTTGTGGAAGTCAAAGATGGAAGATTTGCTTTATGTTAAGGATTTTCATCAACCAATTTTTGGTATAGAGAAGCCTAATGATAAATCTGATGATGATTGGACTTTGTTGTATAGACAAGTTTGTGGATATATTAGGCAGTGGGTTGACGATAATGTGTTGAACCATATTATTAGAGAGACACATGCTAGGACCCTTTGGATTAAGCTTGAACAGTTGTATGCTCGAAAAACTGGGAATAACAAGATGTTTTTTATCAAGCAGTTGTTGGCTTTGAAGTATACAGATGGGACATCAATGATAAATCACTTGAATAACTTCCAAGAAATAATGAATCAGTTATCTTCCATGGGTATCAAGTTTGATGAAGAGGTTCAAGGATTGTTACTTCTTGGCTTCTTACCAGACTCGTGAGAAATTCTCAGAATGTCATTGTCCAATTCTGCTCCTGATGGTGTAATCTCTATGGATATTGGCAAGAGCAGTGTTTTGAATGAAGAAATGAGAAGAAAGTCACAAGGTACATCAACTACACATTCAGATGTTCTTGTTTCTGAGTCTAGGGGGAGAAACAAAAGTCGATGTTCTAAAAGTAGAGATCAAAGCAGAAGCAAGTCTCGAGAAAAGTATAAGAATATTGAGTGTCATCATTGTGGTCAAAAGGGACATGTGAAGAAATTTTGTTGGCAGCTAAAGAAGGAGAAAGCCAAGGCAAGTAAAGACAAGAGCACAAATAAAGATGATGGTAGCAATGAAGACAAGGTTAATGTAACTCATGATGATTTTCTTCTTGTTGAGGAGTTTGAATCTATTAACCTTGTTGATAATGGCACTAGTTAGGTGATTGATAGTGGTGCTTCTATTCATGTTACATCTAAGAGGGATTTGTTTACATCTTATACTCCTGGTGATTTTAGTGATGTGAAAATGGCTCATCAAGGTGTTGCAAAATGTGCTGGTGTTGGGCAGGTTTGCTTAGAAACCTCCAACGATACCAAGTTGACTTTGAAGCGTGTGAAGCATGTTCCAGATATTCGGTTGAACTTACTTTCGGTTGGTAAGTTGTGTGATGAAGACTTGGATAGCTCATTTTCTCATGATAGCTGGAAGCTCACCAAGGGTTCCATGGTTGTTGCTAGAGGTACTCGACATTCTACTTTTTATTTAACTCAAGCAAAGATTGTGAAAGATGTTGTTAATGCTGCTGAGTTTGTTGATGAAACTGATTTATGGCATAAGAGATTATGTCATATGAGTGAGAAGGGCATGAATATGTTATCCAAGAGGAATTTTTTATCTGGTTGTAAGGTTTCTTTGCAAAAGTGCAACCATTGCTTTGCTGGGAAATAAAACAGGGTTTCTTTCAAAAGCCATCCACCTTCAAGGAAGCCGAAGATACTTGACTTGGTGCATTCTGATGTATGTGGGCCGATGAAGACAAGAACACTTGGAGGGTCTATCTATTTTGTAACATTTATTGATGACTATTCTAGAAAATTATGGGTTTACACTTTGAAGACCAAAGATCAAGTTTTGAATGTGTTCAAGCAATTTCAAGCTTCTGTTGAAAGAGAAAATGGGAAGAAGTTGAAATGCATTCGTACTGACAATGGTGGTGAGTACTCAGGTCCATTTTATGCTTATTGTAAAGAGCATGGTATAATACATTAGAAGACTCCTCCGAAGACTCCTCAGTTGAATGGCTTGGCTGAAAGGATGAATAGAACATTGGTTGAAAGAGTTAGGTGCTTATTGTCACAGTCTGAATTGGCAAAATCCTTTTGGGGTGAAGCTTTGAGCACTGTTGTTCATGTCTTGAATCAGACACCATGTGTTCCCTTGCAATTTGAAGTGCCAGAGAAGGTATAGTCAGGTAAAGATGCTTCTTATAATCATTTAAGAGTCTTTGGATGTAAAGCTTTTGTTCATATTCCCAAAGATGAGAGATCCAAACTTGATGTAAAGACTAGGCAGTGTATTTTTATTGGCTAAGACATGGATGAGTTTGGTTACAGGTTTTATGATCCTGTTAGCAAGAAGGTGATTCGGAGTAGAAATTTTGTCTTTGTTGAAGATCAAACATTAAAGGATGTTGATAATACGGAGAAGCCAATGGTTCAGCCTAGTGATGATTTTTATGACTTGGATATTACTCCCTCTATGCCTATGGTAGAAGATGGTAGAGTTGAAGTTCAAAATAATGAGCATGATACAAGTGCAGGAGAAGATGGAACAGTTGATCCGATACTTGATGAAGTTGGTGATGATGATCAAGATGAAGAACCAGCTTTGAAAATTCTTGCAAATGCACTCAAAAGGTCTACAAGAGAGAGGAAGCCTCCGTCAAGGTATTCTCCACATGAGTTTGTTTTGTTGACTGATGAGGGAGAACCTGAATGCTTTGGAGAGGCTGCTGAAGATAAAAGCAAAGCTCAATGGTTTGAAGCTATGCAAGAAGAAATAAAGTCCTTACTTGAGAATGATACCTATGAGTTAGTGAACCTACCGAAGGGTATACAAGTTTTGAAGAACAAATGGGTATTTAGAATCAAGAATGAAGAACACAATTCTAAGCCTCGATATAAGGCTAGATTGGTTGTTAGAGGCTTTAGCCAGAGAAAAGGTGTTGATTATGAGGAGATCTTTTCTCCTGTTGTGAGGATGTCATCCATTCGTGCTGTGCTTGGATTAGCAGCTTCTCTTGATTTGAAGATTGAACAAATGGATGTGAAAACAGATTTTCTTCATGGTGATTTAGATAAGGAGATCTACATGGAGCAACCAGAAGGCTTTGTTGTTAAAGGAAAGGAAGATTTTGTGTGCAAGCTTAAGAAGAGTCTTTATGGGTTGAAGCAAGTTCCAAGACAGTGGTACAAGAAGTTTGAATCTGTTATGGGAGAGCATGGTTACCGTAAGACAACTTCAGATCATTGTGTATTTGTGCAAAAATTTTCTGATGATGATTTTATCATTCTTTTACTTTATGTGGATGATATTTTGATTGTGAGCAAGAATGCTTTGAGGATTAATGAGTTGAAGAAACAGTTGAGCAATTTCTTTGCTATGAAGGACTTGGGTCCTGCCAAACAGATTTTGGGCATGACTATTACTCGTTATAGAGATTCTAAGAAGCTTTATTTGTCACAGGAGAAGTACATAAAGAAAGTGCTTTAAAAGTTTGGCATGAATGATGCCAAATGTGTTACTAGTTCTTTTGCTCCTAATTTTAAGTTGAGCACCAAGCAGTGTCCAACCACTGATGAAGAGAAACAAGTAATGGATGAAATTCCTTATACCTCAGCTGTTTGAAGCTTGATGTATGCTATGGTGTGTACTAGACCAGACATAGCTCATGCGGTTGGTACTGTGAGTCATTTTCTCTCTAATCCAGATAAAGAACATTGGAATGTTGTTAAATAGATTATGAGATATCTCAAAGGTACAACTAACTTGAGTTTGAGTTTTGGTGGTGAGAAACATTTGCTAGTTGGCTTTACTGATGCAGACATGACAGAAGATATTGATTCTCGAAAGTCTACTTCAGGTTATCTGCTCAAGTTTGCAGGGAGAGCAATTTCATGGTAGTCAAGACTACAGAAGTGTGTTGCACTTTCTACCACAGAGGCAGAGTTTATTGCAGCAACTGAAGCATGTAAAGAATTATTATGGATGAAGAAGTTTCTTACAACACTTGGTTTCAAGCAAGACCGTTATGTGTTGTTGTGTGATAGTCAAAGTGCTATTCATCTTGCCAAGAATTCTACTTTTCATGCAAGATCTAAACATATTGATGTTAGGTATCACTGGATACGGGATGTGTTAGATTTCAAGTTGTTGGAACTTGAGAAAGTTCACACTGATGACGTTGGTGCTGATATGATGACAAAAGCATTGTCAAGAGATAAGTTTGAAACATGTTGTTTGATCGCCGAAATGGCGAGAGCCTCCACCTAGTCGAGAAGGGGGGATTTGTTGGGATTTTTCTCTCATTTGTGAGGCCCAAACCCAATATTTTAAGGGTGTCACTTTGCACCCATTGTGCCACAATCCTAATCAGATTTTTTGGGTTCTTTTGAGAGTAAGAGAGTGTAGCCACAAAGTGAGAGAGAAGAGGAAAAACAGAATTCCCGTTTTTATGCACAGTAGTAAATTTCAAATCAAAGTTTCTCATTCGTTCACCGTTGGATCAGCTTGAAATTTAAACTTCATGTTTCCATCATTTTGTTCTTTATTCTGGTCGGTGGAGATGTTGATTTAACATTTTCAGTGGGAGAAATTGGCTTCGCAAAGAGAGAAATTACGTTTCCCGTTTTTACACAGCATTAATCTTTGAATAGCAGTTTCTCATTGTTTCACCGTTGAATCAACGTGAAATTTAAACTGTAGATTCTTCACATCTTATTCTTTATTCTGAACGGTGGAGATTTTAATTGAAGGTCTTTAGAGGAAGAAATTGGCTTCGACAGCAGCTCTATTTTTGGGTATATTTCATCTTCTTGCTTCTCATTTATGAGCTTTGGTGCTTTGATATTTTGGCTGGTTATATGTACGTTTTTGTGCTTTATTTGAGACTCTCTTGTACCTCATTTGATTATAGTGGAACTATTTCATTGGTTTGGACGACCCGTGGTTTTTACCTCTCACATTAAGGGGGTTTTCCATGTTAAAATCTCGATGTGTTCTTATTATTGCTTTACTTGCTATATTTGTTTGTTCATAGTTGCTGCCATATTGTGTTGTGAGTGCTTCCATATTATTCTTGTGTTGGATATTTGTGTTGTTTCTGATGCTAGGCTCTTTCAATCTCGAGGTAAGAATCAATTTGCAGACGCTCTAACAATCTTAGCTATGATGACTAAATTAGAAGCCCATCCTAATGTCATACCAATCCAAATAAAAACACAAGAACTTTCACTATGAAAATATGTCGAATAGGAAATAGATGGTAACCCATGGTACTGTGATATCAAGCAATACATCAAAGAAAGAAAATACCTGTCAAGGATAAATGAATCGAGTAAAAAGACCGTTTGATGACTGGCAATGGATTTTTTTTTTTTTTAGTGGAAAAATTCTCTATAAGAGAAATTTTGATGACACACTTTTCAGATGTGTAGATGCTGACGAAGTCATTATCATTATAACTAAAGTCCATGAAGGTAGTTGTGAAACCCATGCCAATCGTCATATGATGGCAGTCAAGGGTGTCAAAAATTTTCAGGAGGCGAGGATTCCACGAGGACCACCCTGAATGGGGCCTCAATGGTGGGGAATTTTTTCCGTGGGGTTGGGAATGGGAGCAAAATTCCCCCGAGACAGGCGTGGGGACCTGAGCGGAGATCCCTACCCCATCCCCGATAATTCTCCGAATTTTTGAATTTACTTAATAACCCTTACTTTATTTCTAATATAGGGGTTTTTTTAATAATTTCACTCATTGAAAAATCCTAACCCTATTGTTCAATATTTTATTTTATGGACTATGATTTGCTATGTTATATTTCTGGACTTATAATCTTGGATAAGATATGTTTGTGTGTTTGTAATAATATTTTGTAGTTTGTTTTTTGGTTTTTTTGATATCTTTTATTATAATTTCCATATGAATATTAAATATAGGGAGATGGGGAATGGGGCCCCGCGAAAAATGCGGGGAATGCGAAAAACGGGGATGGGGACAATTATTCTCCCATGGCGAAAAATGAAGCAAGAACGGAGATTAATTCTGGGGGCGGGAACGGGGAACAAGGAGGCATCCCCCGCCCCGCCCCACCCCATTGACATCCTTAAATGGCACAAATGATTTTAATAAGTGGTTATTATTGGTCCACCATAGAAGCTGATTGCATTGCTTACATTATTCGAAAATGTCACAAATGTGAGATGCATGCTGATAGAATTAATGGTCCTCCATTCCCATTGCATAACATGATATCAAAATGGTCTTTCTCAAATGTGGGGCATCCATATTATCCAATCAACCCTAAAGCTTCAAATGGTTGATTTATCCTATTTGCAATTGATTAATTCACCAAATGGATTGAAGCGACACATTTGCTAGTTTCACTCAGAAAGTATTCATCAAGTTCATGAAAAAGATCTCATTTGTAGATATGAGATACCAAAAAGGATCATTATTGATACTACTCCAAATCTCAATGACAATGAAGTTCATAGATTTTTGGAATAATTTAATATCTAACGTCTTAATTCAACTCCTTATGAGCAACAAATGAATGGTGCAGTTAAGATAGAATGATTTATTTCTTTTAAGGGACTCCAATCAAGATGTTTAAAACGTTTTTTTTAAATATTTTTTAATAATTAAAATTTAACGCATATAATCGATTAGATTGTGTTATTTTTGTCAAAATTAGATTAGACAAATTAATTTGACCGAAAAATGGTAAATAAATTTTGAATCAGTCTAAATTAATATTATTTTTTATAAAAAATAACAGCAATACCCCTATTATAGAAAATGACTAAAATACTCTTATTATATATATTAATTTTGAGAATTTTAAATTCTAATCCTTTTCTTCTCTGTCGTCAGGGTTAGGATTTAGAATTTTTAAAATTAATATATATAATAGAAAAATTTTAGTTATTTTTTATAATAAGAATATTGTAATTATTTTTTATAAAAAAAATATTAATTTATATCAATTCAAAATTTAATTTATTAATTTTTTGACTAAATTGATTTGTCCGGTCTAATTTTAATAAAAATATATTTAAAAAAAACGTTTTTGATATCTTTATCGTGACTCCCTTCTTTTAAATTTTGAAACTCATATCTAGTTGGTTTTATTTATTTATTTATATTTATTTTTTACTTTTTATTAGGTTACTAATATCCATATCTAGTTGGTTTTGGCCATTTCTTTCAAATCATTAAATTCATATCATATCCAATTAGCTCTGATTTTCTTTATTTATCGTCAGGTCCTCAAATATAAACAAATTATTCATTTTTACAAATAAGCAACGAATAAAGAGGGATAGGTATGAAACTATGAATACAATATTTTGTTTGATTCAACTATAATATTAAAAAAAAACCATTAGACTTGTCAACCTTCAATTTTTGTTTATTATATTTTATGCAACAAATCTTTTGGTTCTATCAATATAAAAAGGAAAAAAAAAAAAAAAACTGATCATTAGCTTAGTCAAGTACTCTTTAAGATAAAAAACAAACATAAACTACCATTTATATCTATAAATTTTATAAATGTTAATGAAAGTATCCATTAAACAAAAAAAATTATTATAGTATACATAAAAGATGAATTCTATGTGACAATAGTACTCAAATCATAATTTTTTATTGACATTTTAATAAAATTCCTAAATTATCCTTTTTATCATCTTTCCAAAATTTTAAATTTTTACAACCTTCATTCTTCTTTTTCTTCGATCACCATCAGCCACCAAAAGGCAAAAAATAAAAAAATAAAAAATAAAAAATAAAAAAATGAATCCCAAGTCAATTCAATTGCAACAATTGAAACTGGCCGCTGTGTTAGGCGCCGATCTATTCCCATTCCCATTCGAGACCCTGATCTTGCACCTGATGTCTTCCTCCACCGAGCAGCGTTCTCACGCCAAGTTGCTCTTCAATCTTTGCAAATAGACCGATCTTGACATTCTTTCCTTAAAATTCACACACCTCCTTTCCACCTCCCCTCACCAGGAGACTCGAGTCATGTCCGCCATCTTCTTCTACAAGCAGCTCACTTTCGACGATTCATACCTCTAGCCACATTTCTCCCCTCACATTTAGTCTTCCCTAAAAATTTGATTTTTTCTTTTTATTCTTTTCCCATTTGAAGCAACTCATGATCTCTGAAAAATAGAGAAAATGAAAAATTGATTCCCTAAAAGAGGAGGATATAGTTCAGGGTCTTTTTTGTGAAAGTCATCAAACATTTGCTTATAATAAGGGGTACCAAAATCGTAGACAATTGGTTCTCTGAGAGAGGGATCAAAGAGTTCAATGTGCGCACCTGTGCAGTAAGAAGAGACGTCGAACCCCTGTCTCTTTAGCAGGAAGTGCGCTTCCATGCTCCTATTCTGGTTCGATGAACACACCATGGCGTACCGATATGTCGTTATTCTAAGAAAAAATATTGAATTAAGAGTGCACAACAATGGAACTCAATAATTTTTCACTGTTAAGACGAAAGAGAAGAACATGATTCTTGAGTGTTGCGTATTACCAATTGAGAGAGAGTGAGGATGGTGGTGGTGGTGATGGTGAGTAGTGGCAGTAGAGAGGGAGAGGGAAGACAGTGATAATCGGGGAAAGTACTGGTGGTGGAAGGATTGTGAAAGTTTGGAATTTGAAAAAGAAGATAAAGATAAAAGGTGGGGTAATTTGAAAAAATTCAAACAATGGGTAGCATTTCAGGTTCATTAAAAGAATTAGAGAAAGTATAGGGAGCCAATGGCCTAAGCGTACAATGTGTACAATGGAGGTTTAGGAAATATTAGAGATATGATCATTAGTGTTACATTGTCCTGTCAGGTTATGCTTTTGGGATGAGTGGTTTCATGACATGGTATTAGAGTTCTAGATCCGAAAGGTCAAGAGTTCGATCCTTGGTGAACTCCAAAATCAGCTTAAGCTTTTGGGATGAGTGATTTTAGGACATGAGATGTTTATTATCCTGGTATCCGGATGGTTATTTTGGATAATATAGGTGATGTTCATTTTATTCATAGACCAAAGATTTAACCCATTGTACACATTGTACGATTAGGCCAGATGTTCATTTTATTCATAGACCAAAGATTTAGCCAATTATACACATTATACGATTAGGCCATTGACTCCCTAGCATTACTGAAAGAATTATATCTAATTAATTAAAAATTTAATTTTTAAAATTAAAACTAACTTTTTTTTTTTACTTATTGTTTACATTTTTCAAAAAAAAAAAACCTTGTTCTCTCTCGAGTTGATAGAGTAGGATTAAACCTCAATCCGCTAACCCACACATTAATTTGCTCGGCGCTCAATCCTATCTGCAGCAGATGAGGTTAGCAATCCTATTATTTCATAAATTTTTTATTTTTTATTTTTTAAAAATCGTATTATTCTAAAATAATTTTATTAAAAATTATAGAATAAATTATTCTTTGTACTCATAAAAGATACAAATGCTAAGGTAAATGATAATTGTAACCATAAAAAGTGTATCAAAAGTACCCGATGTTGGTTATGCAATTTGTCCGTTAAGGTACTTTTGGCACACAAAATTCATCTTCCGTAATTACAATTGTCGTTTTATTCTTATATAGGTATATTTGTCAGCGTCTATATCTTTCATAGTATAAATAGTAATTTATTCAAAATTGAATTATTTTTTAAGGCAAAAATCGTGGTGGCCTTAAAAAGAATAGTCAAGGACCGAATTGACAATATGACCGGATTGGTGTTTACTCAAAAAAAAAAAAAAAAGGTTCAACGCCCAATAGCTTAGTTCGTATTTGGAATTGTGACAGTGGGGAGTTGAGGAACTGTCTCTCTCGCTGTGTTCTGAAAAGAGGGAAAACCCTATTGCGTGCATTGCAGTCGACCCCTGACAATGGCCAACAGTAATCTCCCTCGAAGAATCATCAAGGTTCGTATCCATTTTCTTGTTCCCTAACCCCAATTTTAATTCCTCTGATTCAGAAAGCAAACCAAAGAAACTCGAAAACCTCATTCTTCCATATGGCTCAATTCCAAAATTGCCCTTTTTCCACTACGATAAAAGGGGAAACCGAAGGATGTTAGGCTTTTATTCGTTTCTTTATCTTCAAAATCTTGGATTTTTCTCTTAAAGAATTCCATTTGTTCAACGTGCTGATCACTGCTATTTTCTTTCACTGGTTTGATATGAGCAGGAAACGCAGCGTTTGCTCAGTGAGCCAGGTAGTTTTTAGGTTTTTATACTTTGTTACTCTTTGTTTATGTATTTAATTTTATATTCTTAGTTGAGTTAGTTGCTTGTTTATGTTTTCTTAAGTGTATATATCTAGAAACTAGCATCTTTTAACATGTTCCTTGGAAGTTGTTACCTCGCTGATCTAATAACAATAATAATAATAATTATAATGCACGGATTTTACCTGATATTATGATATGTTAATGCAGCACCGGGAATTAGTGCTTCCCCTTCGGAAGATAATATGCGATATTTCAATGTCATGATCCTCGGGCCGACCCAGTCACCGTACGAAGGTAGCAATGAGCTCACTCATTTTCCTTTGTTTGGTATTTTCGGTAGTACATGGAGAGTTGCTGTAAGCAATTACGCTTTGCTTTAATGTGTGGGAATGATTTTGTTATATATTTTTATGTGCCTGTTATTGACTCATTTTGTTGCTACTTATTGAAAGTTTGAAACTCTGTGCTGGTTCACAGTCCCTCTATAGAGAGTTGGGGGTAGGTTTTGACTTTTCCTTTGTCTTTTGGTGCTGTGTTTTAGTCCTTTTTATTTTTCTGAAGTAGTTAACGTTTTATGAATATGAAGAAAAATTGCAACATGGAGTTGGCAAATGCAAAGGGGCATGTGTCCTTAATTGGCTAGGCGAGACCAAGAACTCCTATTTGTAGTAGAGACTCTCTGGTAGAACATTACTGGTTAGGTAGTTGGAGTATATCTTAGGAAGTTAATACCTATAGGAATGAAAAAGGGGATCCTCTGGATTGAGTAAGAAAAGGTTGGTAGAGTTGATAAGTTTCTTGATTATGTTCTCTATGAACCATTAATAAATAAGCACTTTCTCTCTGATATTCAATAGTTACCTTTCTTCAATCTGAACCATTTCCATCTCTCTGGCATTTACAAGCCTGGTGTTTTTGGGATGGGCTCTCCTCTGTCGCAAATTCTTACTATTCTACACTTGTGGTGATTTTGCTAGGGTGGAACCCTTACAAGTCTATCTTTTGAATTCGTGAGCAGAGGTTTAAGCACAACCATTACAGAATAAGGAGTTCCCTTTATATACTTGCATATCTTTATTGTTAGATTTCTTCTGCTGGTTATCTAGTTAACCTCGAGCTTTTAGGGTACTATCACTTGTATTCTGCTCATTCATTTCATAATATTGTGCTTACTATTTTTATAAGATTTTGAAATTACCTCCCAAAACAGTATAAAAAATTGTGGTTTATCCTTTTTATGTTCATTCATATTCGTAACATTGGAGTCAACTCTTCAATCTGTAGTCAGTGTTACATGCAAATGCTCTCTTAGATCATATTTTGATTCCTCCTTTATAGAATCATGTTTGGAAGTGGAATGCGATATATATTTTTGTTATATAATTTTCATGTCATTCATGGGTTTAATTCCTCTTGTCTATTTTCTCTTGAAATGTGTGGATACCTGACTTGTTTTTTACCAATATGCATGCCTTTTTGCTTGTATTACTAGGTGGAGTCTTCAAATTAGAGCTATTTTTGCCAGAAGAATATCCAATGGCTGCTCCAAAGGTTAATTTACTTTTATTCTCTTCTATTGCACTACCAAAAGTATTACCACTGTTATTTTCATTAACTCTTACTCTACTTTTCTAGGTTGGGTGATATACCCATGTCCTCAATCGAACATCCTTCTGGTCCACTTATTTTTCTTAATGCCTTCCCTTTCTGAAACTCACATACTAAGAACTTGGAAATTGCATTGTTTAAACTGTTGAATAGAATATCCTCCTTACATTTTATCTGTGTTAACCTGCACTGTTGTGTATTTTACCTTTTATTTTTCTTGAATATTGATGTGAAATTTTTGTTTATATTAGATTATTATCAATTCCAGGATTCCATCAATGAAAAAACTGAAAATACTTGTAATTTTTCTAAAGAAAAAATATTTTATATACTATCTTAATATGTTGATTGGGTATTGAACGAAACTAATTGATGTAGAAATTGAATATAGGATACAAAATTGATATAAATCGAGCGAATGGTGGACTTTTGAGTAATATGCATAGTGTCAGAAAGCATGGGTTATCTTCAAACTGAAGACAGTTCTATGAATGTTATATAACTGGTTCTAAAGAGAGCAAGTGGAATTGAAATGCCCTTGCATTGAGTGAAGTAAATTTTGCAGTGTTTGTTTTGCAAATATTACGCGTGGTTTACAATTGACAAATGGTAAATTGTATAGTTTACTTGTAATATCACTGAAAGATTTTACCTTCAGGTTGACCATTATATACATCTCTACAAATTGGTTTGAAATCTATTATTAACTTCATTTTTGGATGAGAACTGTGGATACTTATTTTCAAAAACCAAATCTATCTTAAAGCAAAATTACAGGATATTTTGTTTTCTGTGGCTTCAGAGTCTGAAGTCGTTCAGAGTCTGAAGTCACCACTAGATTTCTTTAGGACATAGAACTAGGGTACTGATTAGCATTTTCAGGATACTCGAATTTCACGGTTTACTGAAAGGGTGTAGTCGGTGTGCCACTTACAGCTCTTCCGTGCAAGTGATTGGGTTTTTTCTTTTAATTGTTAAATAATGCTCTCCTGACTTTGTCTACCATCCTTTCTGTCTTAATCCTTTTCTCTCTTCAATCTTTTCAAAGTTCTTTTTCTTATGAATCCATATTAAAATCCTACTTTTTAGTTTTTACTAGGATAAATGGCATTTTGATGTTTCTTCAATTGTTCCTATGCATTGCTTTTTACAGGTTAGGTTTCTGACGAAAATATATCACCCAAACATTGACAAGGTGCATTTTTCTTGCCCTACATTATTAATTAATTCTTCAATAGATAATTCTCTCACACTGCTGCATGTTTAATTATTTTATCCTGAAAAAACCCGCGTTTAAATCAGCTTGGCAGGATATGTCTTGATATTCTTAAAGATAAGTGGAGTCCTGCCCTTCAGATACGCACCGTTCTTTTGAGGTATATGTATGTTCGGCTTCTGGATTTCCTTATTCTCTTCGCATATCTTTTTATTTCATGAAGCAACTGGTTACTGTCTTGCCTTTGATGTTGAGTTTGCAAAAAAAAAACTCTGATGATACATATTAAGATGAATACAGATTTCCATGTATGCCAGTTTGCAAATCTATGAAAAATACTTTCTTTTTCCCCCTTTTTTTTAGTTACTCTGCTGGTATTGAAGAACTCTGCATTTTGTTTGGAAAAACTTCGCTTACAGAAAGAGTAATCTGTGTTCTTTTTCTTCATTTTATGTCTTACTGAATATGTATGAATCATACTTTCATCCCCATTTAATTTATAGAGCACCAAATAATGAAGAAAATGTCCTGGGGCAAGTCAAAGGGAACTATTTAACTAAGATGCTCTTTTCACAGTGACTATTATATATTCTGATAATATGAATTCATTGGCACAACTAGTATTCAGGCTCTTTTGAGTGCACCAAACCCGGACGATCCACTTTCTGAGAATATTGCAAAGCACTGGAAATCAAATGAGGCCGAGGCTGTTGAAACAGGTAGGCGTATCTGCATTTATAATTTGTATATTGGAAATTAGTTGATATTGATATCCGCCAGCAATGCAATACAATATTCATATTCTCTTTGGAATGTGTCGTTTGTTAACCTGCAGCAAAGGAATGGACTCGATTATATGCAAGCGGTGCCTGATGATTGGGTTCAAACTTACGGCTTCAAACGTTCAAGTGTATAATATGAACTGTCAGTTTTAAATGGAAAATATGGTCAAATTGTTGTCTAACTTGTGAGTTTATATTCCAAATAGCCTCCAGTTTCCTCTTAATTTCCGTATCTTGGAAGTCAGAATTCTTATGTGCTTTACGTTGATCTGTCTTTAAAATTAGCGCATCCTTCATTGAGCTCTATACGTAGTTACGTACTATTTTACAATAGCTAAAATTTTTGTATAGGTTTATGTGTTCTCTTCGTTTTATTTGTTTGGTTATGAAATCTATGATCGCCAAAAGTGTACATTGGTAGTCACGGCACATTTCTAACACTTGCAGCTAACGAATTTTAGGGTGAGCTTTGTGTGTTATGAATATTTTTAGGGCTTGGGATTGACTAAGTCTTGAAGAATTAACTTGACTCCATTTTACGCTCAAAGTCCTGTCTTTTTCTTTTCTTTTCCTCCAAGTTCCAACTCCCAACCCTGAAACATATCATATAATTTGTAGTCAATCAATAGAGTTTCAAAGTATGTTATCTCTTCATTATTTTTCACATGGATTTCGCTGTTATGCTTTTAGGATGTTAATACTAGTAGAAAATTTTATTGTTCAGACTCGTTTATGACGAATATCTGGAGTAAAACTGAAAGCAATATAACTATAATCGAAAAAGTAATTTTTTCTTAATACTTTGGATGCATAAGAATATAAAATTAAATAAGAATGAACTCGAATTTTCATTTTCAAAATCAAGACAACAGAAATTAAAAAATTGAAAGTTTAAAAGTTAAAAGATGATTCAATAATTTTAATATTTAATATTACTTAAATTTATAAGTGTAAAAAAAAACACACACACACATACATATAGGAATTTGAGAAGCATGCAACAACAATAAAGCAACAAAAGGAAATAAGAAAATCAAATCCAAGGTTATGAAGAGTTTACAATATAGAACTTAATGTAATTCTATTACTCCAGTAGTATTCCTTATTATTTATGAAAAGTTTATTAAAATTTTTAATGCTCAATTCACCTCTCTCTGTCTCTTGAGTTTATTGTGTTGACTGACTAACAACAATCATTTCTGATTTGCTTATTATCATCATTATCATCATCAACGCGGATTAAGATTGACTTTTTCTAGTTATTTAATAACGACTCGCATAAACTTTGATGTCACCTATATTTGTGGTTTGACCACCTAAATTATCCAAACAATGAAATTCGCTACCTAATTAAGAGGCCATGCTTCTCGTAATTATATACCAAAAGTCCAAAACCAAATTAGAAGGAATGCAACATTCATCTGCTTACGAAGAAATGAATTTGTTAAGAATCATCAAATGCATGACCTCCAACTCCACGTTATTGGTGTGTTCACATAAAATAATGTTTATAACAAGAAAATGATAAATAGAAGAAAAGAAAAGATAGAACACCACATAAAGATTGTGAATTATCAAGGCGAGTAAATGTAAACATGAAATAGCTTCATCCATTGAGTACACAATGGTCACACAATATATATACATGTAATTTCTTTAATTTGATGAGTGCAATTTGTTGAAATCAGAAAATGGTTTTGCCCATATTTTTCTCAACCTTACTCATAGGAGGACTACTAGCCTCTAAACTCATTTGGCAATGGTTCATACAAAAAATTTTATCTTTGCATAATAAGCACCCCAAACTCCCTCCTGGCCCACCAAGGTTGCCAATCGTTGGCAATCTTCTCCAATTAGGGCAACTTCCACATAGAGATTTAGCATCTTTATGCGATAAATATGGACCCTTAGTTTATCTTAAATTGGGTAACATTGATGCAATTACTACTAATGATCCTGATATCATACGCGAAATACTTGTTCGCCAAGATGATGTTTTTGCCTCTCGTCCACACACTCTTGCCGCTGTTCATTTAGCCTATGGGTGTGGGGACGTTGCATTGGCCCCTTTAGGCCCACATTGGAAGCGAATGAGAAGAATTTGCATGGAACATTTGTTAACCACAAAGAGACTTGAATCCTTCTCAAAACATCGTCAAGATGAAGCTAACCACCTTGTTAAGGATGTTTGGGCTAAAGCCCAAACCGGAAAGCCCATTAACTTGAGAGAAGTGTTGGGTGCATTTTCAATGAACAATGTCACTAGAATGTTGCTAGGAAAGCAATATTTTGGATCTAAATCAGCAGGCCCACAAGAGGCTATGGATTTCATGCACATAACCCATGAATTGTTTTGGTTATTGGGTGTCATATACTTGGGTGACTACTTGCCAATTTGGAGGTGGGTGGATCCTTATCAATGTGAAAGGAAAATGAAGGAAGTGGAAAAGAAAGTGGATGATTTTCACACCAAAATTATTGAAGAACATAGAAAAGCAAGAATTGAGAAGAAGAAGAAGAATAATAATATGGGAATAGAAGATGATGAAGAAATGGATTTTGTGGATATTTTACTATCACTGCCAGGCGAAGATGGAAAAGCGTGTTTGGATGATACAGAAATCAAAGCTTTGATTCAGGTATTTGCATTTCATTAGGCCGTTAAATGATATTTCTGTTGCTTAACGTTTTATTTTATTCATTTAATATTTTTTTTTTAATTCCAATGAGGCGCTGAATAAACAAAAACACTCTTACTCTTTCTAACCTCTAGACGGATAATGTAATAATGGTAATCAAATAATTTTTCATTAGTATTTTTTTTTTTCTAAAGTTATGAGTAAAACTCAAATATGTGATTTATAAATAAGTATGAAAAGATTATGTTATTTGAGATATATTTTTTATTAGTAATATTTACTCTGTTAAATTGGAACCACTATATTTATTTGTATATTATAGAAAAAAAAAATCCGGACATTTTTCTAATAAATAGATTATCATGTTTTACAAATATTCACCTGACCCAATCGTCAATACTCAATAGTTATAGGTCACATCTTTTAAAAATAACTTAATATGAAATCGCTGTTTAAAGCTAACATAAACTAACATTTCCATTATCAATATTTTAATTATATTCATTTGAAAAATAAACTCTCATTCTATCTATAAAAATTTAAAACACTAACAAATTTAGATAGTCTTTGTATAAAAAAAAATATTTCAATATTATTTTCAACAAGTAAATTTGTCAATATTTTAAATATTTATATATAAACATAATAAGGTACTCAATTTGATAAAGATAAAATTAATTTCATTTATTCATAGACATATTTGTCAATATCCTAAAAATTTATAGATTTGTTAATGAGTTATAATTCAAATGGTATAGTCTCTTCATACTCACCAATAGTAAATTCGAGTGTTCCTATTTTCGGTAAAAAAAAAATTATAGGTTTGCGTTATTATTATAATTTATTTATTGTTTAAATAATGATTGTCATTTTTAAGGATATGATAGCTGCAGCAACAGATACTTCGGCGGTGACGAATGAATGGGCAATGGCTGAGGTAATCAAACATACCCATGTCCTTCGTAAAATTCAAGAAGAGCTTGATATAGTAGTGGGTCCCAATAGAATGGTGATGGAATCTGATTTAGTCCACCTTAATTACCTGCGATGCGTTGTACGTGAAACATTTCGGATGCACCCAGCAGGGCCTTTCCTCATTCCACATGAATCTCTTCGTGACACCACCATCAACGGCTTTGATATACCTGCAAAGACACGTGTCTTCATCAACACCCATGGTTTGGGGCGTAACACTAAGATTTGGGACACTGTGGAGGAGTTTAGGCCCGAAAGGCACTTGCTAGTTGACGGGAGTAGGGTTGAGATTAGCCATGGAGTAGATTTCAAAATACTACCCTTTAGTGCTGGAAAAAGGAAATGTCCCGGTGCACCACTTGGAGTCACCTTGGTTTTAATGGCTTTGGCTCGACTTTTTCATTGCTTCGATTGGGCTCCGCCACGTGGCTTAAATCCTCAAGATATTGATACAAGGGAAGTCTATGGAATGACCATGCCTAAGGTTGAGCCCTTGATTGCTTTTGCTAGTCCACGGTTACCAAAACATTTGTATGATTAACTAAAATGTATTTTCACTTTAAATTCATGAATAAAGTATATATGTTTTGTTAAATGTCTACTCGATCAAAATATAGTAAGGGAAGAGTTTCAGGTGTACTGGGAATATCGGTATTTCAGTTGTTTTAACCGTTGATCTTAATTATGAAAAATATATATAATATATATTAATTGAAATCAACAGTTAAAACCACTGGAACACTGTTATTTTCCAGTACACTTAAAATTTTTCTTATAGTATAACGTATAGAGTTATATTATGTTCAGAGCCCATGATATTAAAGTAGATTTTATAAAATCTAATCGATTCATGTTTCGATGTGGTAGTAAAAAGAAATTACATATTTAATGTTAATATTGTTGTTGAAGAGATAGGAGATGATTGTTACGTATACAATTGTAACGAAACTTAGACTTTTAATTTGAAGTTATAAGCATTTGCATAACTAAAAGTACGAGGAAGAAAAAACTTTTGATAAACGACGAATTTAAATATGAAGTGTGAGAGTAAAAGGATAGGAGGTCTAACTTTTGATAAACTTTTTTTTTAAGTGATTAATCATAAAAATTGTGGGAGTTTTTGAGCATTAGAAAAGAATCAAGTGAGATAAATAAGATGAGAAGATATCACATTCAATTCAAAATTTTAAAGTAATAAATTAATAGATCTCTCATTTTATAAACTTTTCACTTTTTTTTATTTTCTTTGATTTGGGACTAACTTTAGCATTCATCACATTTGCAACATTAATAAAAAGAGTTATTCTCCACATATAAGTATTTTCCCATACAAGTCATTTATATTCACACACTTTCACGCTGTATCTCTTCTTCTTCTTTCTCCATGCCTCTTCTTCGTAATTTTTCTCTCTCATTATCGTCGTCATCAATACCAGTTATACCACCTCTTTCTCCTCCTCCTCTTTCTTGGAATTTTTTCTCCTCTTTTCTTTTTCTTTCTTATCCATGATCAGTTATCTCATTGTTGAAGATAATAAATAATATAAGTTCAGAGTGTCAATTAAACCATGACGAAATTGATTATTGTTTTGAATCCAATCAAGTGGTTAAGGTGTAGTTCAATTCAGAAGAAAAATATAGCATTAGAAAAATATAGTATTAGAGGAAACATTTTTCTGCAGCAAATTTGGGTATACCACGAAAATATTTGGGTGTAACACGAAGATATTTGGGTGTATTTTAAGAATTTTTTAGTGTATTTTTATTCTGATAAGTTCTGCATAATTCAAAACTATTCCTCTTTCTCCTCCTCATCTTCTACTACTTCTTTTTTTTTTAATCATCATCACCATCTTTTTTTTCTTTTTTATTTTACCTTCTCAAATTTCTTCTTATTTTACTCTCTTAACAAGAATAAAAACAAAAAAATCAAATAAAGAAGAAGAAGAAACACGATATTTAGGTGTAACACGAAAATATTTGGATGTATTTTAAGAATTTTTAGATGTATTTTTATTCTGATAAGTTTTGCATAATTCAAAACTCTTCTTCTTTCTTTTCTTCATCATTATAGTTTGTTTATTCTTATAACTAGTTGTTTATGATCCCCTTTTGAAGTAAAAAAATATAATAAAAGAGTATTTAAAATCAGTTGCTTTATTCATTGAATTTTTATAGAATAAAATGTTTATTATAAAATAATTTTTTCGTTGAATCACGATTAAACCAATAAACTAATAAACCAGTAACTAGAGTTGGAGTTTGAACTTGATTTTTATTACTCTTTTTCAAATATTGAGAATGCAAGGTTTGGGGATCACGTGATAAAACGCTTCGTTGAAGCGCATTTCCTTTCCTGAGTGGATCTGCACTGCACAGCTTGCTCGAAGAAGAAGATGCAGTGGTACTTTGTCGCTGTGCTCCTCACCGTTCTGACCAGTTCTCAGGTTTACCTCCATTCTCCCCAAATCTAAATTTTCTACCATAATCTCATCCCTTTCCCATGCCTCTTACATGTATTCCCCTCAAAGCAGAAAAATAATAACAAAAAATAGAGTAATTTAAAACTTCAATTCACTGATTTTGATTATTTTATATGGCAGGGAATATTGACAACCCTCTCGCAAAGTAACGGAAAGTATAAGTATGATTATGCCACTGTCCCATTTCTTGCTGAGGTTTTCAAGGTCAAAATCACTGTTCCCCTCTTATTTTTTTATCGATTTTAGTTGATGGCAACAAAGCTTTGAGTTTTGTTCACATTGTTTGGTGTTTGTAACAGCTTGCGGTGTCAAGTTTCTTTCTATGGAGGGAATGTAAAAAGTCACCTCTGCCAAAGATGACAACTGAGTGGAGAACAGTGATTTTTTACCCCATTCCTTCAATTATATATCTGATCCACAACAATGTGCAGTTTGCTACCCTCACATATGTTGACACTTCCACCTACCAGATAATGGGCAATCTAAAGATTGTGACCACTGGAATACTATTCAGGTGCTTTCTCTCTCTCAGAATTAGGAGCAGTGTCTGCTTTAAGCTGTTTTTATCTGTCAATTTGTGTATGTATGGTATGATTTGTTTTCTCAATTAGTGTTGATGTCAAGCAGATATTTCTAGGTTGTTCTTAGGGAGGAAGCTTTCGAACTTGCAGTGGATGGCCATCGTGCTGTTGGCTGTTGGGACAACCACAAGCCAGGTGCCAGAAACTCAGTCTTGCAACTCTAGTTTTCTGGTTTAACCGTTTTAAGTTATTTTATCAGAAGATGCTTGAAGTATATTTCACTTGTTTTCGTTTTTATCATTACTTATGGTTAGTATATAAGGAAACTTCATGCTAGTGTTGCTGAGTGGAACTTTTACTGCTTGTTGATTTAGGTTAGGGGCTGTGGAGAGGCTTCATGTGATTCACTATTCTCAGCACCAATACAGGGTTACATGTTAGGAGTTCTGTCAGCTTGTCTCTCAGCTTTAGCTGGAATTTATACTGAGTTCTTGATGAAGAAAAACAATGATAGCTTATACTGGCAGAATATACAGTTGTACACGTAGGTATTTTTTTCTTAAATATGTCATGCCAAATGTGTTCGGTTATTGGTTAACCTGGTTATATCAAAGATATTTATTCCTTATTTTCTCTCCTTTAAAATATTAAATTAATATTGCTATCTTGTTGCTACTGTATTGTGACAAGTATTGAATGCTCTGTTTTTACTTTGATTGTGAATCTTGTTTTCTGTACAATGCATTTGGATTTCCATCAGTGGTGGAATATCCGGTGCATCATCATTCTGTACTACGTTTACTTAATGATTCTGAACTTTCTTTTAGAATTAGGAGGAATGCATTTCTGCACTGTTTTCTCTTATAAGATTATTACTGTCCTTGTTTTCTTCCATGCAACTTATTACACTGGTTAGATATCTTTTAGAACTGCACTTATAGGAACTCCCTAAGCTGTATCCAGGTTTGGTACAATCTTCAATATGGCACGACTTGCTTTGGATGATTTTAGAGGTGGATTTGAAAATGGACCCTGGTGGCAACGTATATTCAATGGATACACTATCACTACTTGGATGGTGGTATTAAATCTAGGGTCTACTGGCCTTTTGGTTTCCTGGTTGATGAAACATGCTGACAATATTGTTAAGGTAAATCCTTCAGTGCTCTTGACTCTTGCAAGTCCCTTTTTTATCATGTATATCTCCACATTGTGAATATGATGCATATCATTTTGTGGATTTTTGTTGAGCCACTGAAAGTAGTAATTAAGTATTGTGTCACAGTATTTGTTGGTTTCTTCATGCAATTTTTCTCCATTTACTCATAGTTGTGTTATCTTCCTTAGGTATATTCTACATCAATGGCAATGCTTCTGACAATGATAATATCAATATTCCTATTCAACTTCAAACCTACATTGCAGGTAAAATTTCTGAACTAAGCATGGCCTGCATTTGATATTGCTTGTTTAATTTATTGCACATAATATTTTGGAGTTTATATACCACGTGGAGATATAATTGTAGGATGCTGCTTCACAGGATAAGCAACCTTTTATCTGGTGCTTTCATTTATAGTCTGGTTTCTATTGAATCTTTTGACGTGCTTTTTGTAATAAGTCTTATCTAAATAACGTATTTCAATAGGCAAATTTCTCTTTATTATACGTATTAACAGATGATGTTTCTTTGTTTAGACCATTGTCCATTCTTTATAAGCAAATTACATTGTTTGTTATTCTCGTTGAGTTGTGTCTCTTGTGGAGGTTGAAGAATATTGATATGTTTGTTAAACCATTTATGCTCTATTATCAGGCTGACGCTGGATACTAATATCCTGTTTCTCTTTGCAGCTTTTCTTGGGTATTATTATTTGTATGATGTCTCTACACATGTATTTTGCCCCATCAAATATGCTAGTAGATATGCCAGTAACAGTTAAACCGGATGAAGAGAGGGAGAAGCTTATTGAAGTGTCTGTTGATCGAAGAGCACATTCATGATGTCATTCAATCATGATGTCATTCAATGCTTTGGTATCGACACATTTATTTGAATTCTTAGTTTTCTCTTATTGACTTAACACATTAAAATACAAAATATTAACATGTGACATTGCTAGTTACATAATGTGTTTTGCTAAGTATGATGTCAGTGTAGCTGTATGAAAAATATACGGGTTAATCAAACTAGCCTTCTCCAAAGCTAGGTTATATTATGATGCACTTCGAGTTTTAAAACCATACACCAGCCTCTGTTGAAATTTAATAGATACTTTATTCAATACCTTCATATTTTGCAAAGTTGGACAGTGGCCTCTCTTTTGTGATATATAACACTAACCTCCTCTATAAACATAACATTGAGGGAGGCTAGTGTAAACATGACAAATCAAGGAATGTCTAAGTGTAATACTACATAACCTTAGGGAAATTTGATGTAATTTAGGCTAAATATAATACCGGCCATTGATGCCAATTGTTCCTGCCTTCAATACAATTGCCTTGTGATTTGATTAATTATTGTCTGCATATCTATACATTAATCATATTTCAGTTCTTAAATTTTTTGTTCCTCTTGATTCATTCGTAAGCAAGCAATTGGTAATTTTGGTTTTCAATACTTGCCTATTGGTTATACAGGTGTTTTTGAACTCCTCGTTTGTTATTATGATTTTCCCAGAAGGCCTATTGAAGTCACTTGTTATATGGCCTGCATTGATTCAGAGATTCCCAAGAGCATAGGCATCTTCAAAAGGGATTAATTGAACTCTATATTGATCCCACGTATTGCCTGGGTATAAAAATATAAAGGAGGATGTAGAAGAAAAAGAAGATAGAATGTGGTTTAGACGGCAATAGAATCTTGCCATTGGATTTTGTAAGTGGTAAGATGCTACCTATGGTGCATCAAGTCGGGCCACCATATGTGGTCAACATTTTTATCTGGTTGCTGTAATCACAAAACAAATTAATCATCATTAATCAATTTGAATATGGTTGTTTACAGAGGATGAATGTCACCTTTACAGTTTAGTGTTAATGTCAAATGCTGTCTGATTGAGATTTTCTATGTCTCTCTCTCAAGAAGTGATGAGGTGGTTAGGAACTGAATTGTGTGACAAACTTCTAAGACCATCTCCAGTAGGGAACTCATTTCAATCTCTATTTATGGCCCACCTGTCATAAAAAGTAACTCCACATCAGCTTTTGCGTTATAAACGGTAAATAGGAACTCAAAGCATCTCTCTCTTCTCCATTAGGAAGAACTAACTTTAGTCCCTATTGTGGTCCCACTTAATTAATTAATTAAAATATTTATATAATTGATTTAATAATATTATTTAAATTTATAAATTTAAAAATAATTTACTATTAAAAGATATTAATATTAAATAAATTCATATATAATAATAATACACAATATATAATTTGGAATTACACTAATTTATAATTTTGTGTTTACAATTGCTAATTTTAATAATATCGTTAGCATTTTAAATTTTAAAAATAAAAATAACTAACTCAACTAAGAATTATTTTGTAAGGTGTAAAAATTAAATTTATTTTTTAATGTAAGTAAATTTAATTAATTATAATTTAATATAATAATATAAATAATATTCAATATTAATTATGATATAAATAATTAATATAAATTATTAATTAAATAAAAATTTAATTATTTAAGCTAATTAATTATTTTTTAAATAATTAGTATAAATTATTAATTAAGTAAAAATATAATTATTTAATATAATTTTTATTATAATTATTACTAATTTAATTATTATTTTATTATTTAATATAATTATTTAATTATTTTAGATTTTATATTATTATTTTTTTAAAATAACTTGCCAAATGGCAAGTTATTATTGGTTAACTTGAATCCCTATTTAGAGGGATTCTCTCACCTTGAGACCCGTGCGAGAACTCATTCCTTCTCTCCTCCAATGGTTAGAGTTTCTATGTGTCAAAAAAAAGTGAAAGAGGAACTCACCATTGTAGGTGCTCTAAGCTGCCCTAAATAGACTAGGTTGTAGGTGGGAGGGAAGGTTGGAATTTTTCATTTTTTCTTTTAAAATTTATTGTCATCAGATTATTGGTTCAAGGGTTAAACTTTAAAGTAATCGTGGCATGGCTTGTGGTTTTTTTTTAAAGAGAACTTTGTAGACGTTATAAGAGTAAATGTGAGTTTAATCAACAATAGTTCATTGGACAAACCTGACCAGAGTCATTGGGGTATTTGATTTGATCGATATGATTGGATGAATCGAAGGACATTTTAAGAGCTGAAGGCACAATCGAAGAGACACCTGGGATTGTGTAAGGATGATGAAGACTCGGTACCATTAGGCAACAGTCTAATACTCTAATTACTAATTGGATGAGGATTATAAGGACTGCTTCCTAGGCACAAAGTCACAGTTTGTTTTGAGGTATTGAATGAGGATACATGCGACTACAATTTTTTAAGACAAAGATTAAAATTTTAATAATATTTTATATTTAAAATACTTCTATTTTAATTAATTAGTTTTAATTTTATTTTTTGTACAAATTAAATTAAAATATTATTTTTATTTTAATTTTTATCTTTCATTTTACATCAAACACAATATTAAAATTTATCTCAATTATTTAATATCTGTCTCTCTCTCTTTCAAACGTTATCAAATAGTCTAGTGACCTTTGTTTTTTGGCTTTTTTTTTTCTTTTTACCCTTTCTTGGAGTAGGAGTGCACAAGACCCGGTCCGACCCGAAGACTCGGACCGGATCCGATGACTTCGGGGCTAATTTTGTCCGACTTCGTTATGGTCCGGTCAAATCCGAGATTTCAATAGATGGCCCCGATTATTTATTAAATCGGGTTCGGACCAAGCCTCGGGTCACCTGGCCCCGGCCCGTTGGACCCGTGTAGTTGTTTGCTACTTAATATTTTATTGTTATTGGTTGATATGACACTATAAATTATTATTATTATGTTAATCTTGTGTTGGTTGTTAACTTTGTTTTAATTGTCTTTTGAATTTTGAATGTTTAATGTGTAATTGATATAATTATTATTATGAAACTTTAAATTATTATTATTAGATTCTAAATTATTATTATGCGAATATTGTATTGTTATGGAATAATTATTTTTCAAAATTTAGAGGTTCAAAAGATGTAGAATCTAATTTTTGGTGATGTCGTGATAAAGTTGATCAAGACCCGGACTTCACCCGGTCTAGACCCGACTTAAGTGTGGCCCGAAAGTAACACAATTTCATCGGGTCTAGGATCGGGTAAGAGTCTCATAAATAGACCCGGTCATTATTTAGGGTCGGATTCAGGTCACGGCGAACCTGACTTCACTCGGCCCCATGTACACCCCTACCTTAGAGTGTAGCATATCACAATTCATTATTTTTTTGGCACGATAGATAAGTTGCCATTGATAGATTAAAAAATAATTGAAAAGCAATTATTGTTATTTATACTTATATATAATGAAAATATAAGATAGATAGTCAGTGTACAAATTTTCCTTTTTAAAAAATTCTTTATCATATATAATTTATAAAAAATAATTCATTTTGTTGATTCTTAAAATTGAATTCATGACTTTTTAGTTTTAGTGTAACATATTTACTATCCTAACTAATCTCAAAATTATTATTGTTATTTCATATATAACAAAATAAATTAACAGTTATGTTAGTATCAACTTATAGAATTTGAATCTTTTAAATTTTAGATTTTTATTTTAGAGGATAAAGTAAAATCTCTCATCATTAAATATTTTTTCTCTTATGTTTTTTCTTGGTTCCATTTATAAAATAAATGGTAATAGATCATATTTTACCTTCTAAAGTAAAACTAAAAATTTAAGTTTCTACTTATATATTATATTAATAAATATAATTATTTTTTATACTAATTATTTAATTGTTATTAAAGATTAATTAGATGATTACGTAAAATATTTATATCATTATAATATATTTTATTATAAAAAATTATTTTATAAAAATTAATAATTTTAGTATACTGATAATATAATTGTTTAATCAAATGTGGTTGAATTATATTTGGTTTTTTTTAATAATTATTCATATAGTAAATATAAAAAATAATTAATATTGTTAACATGACATTATATAATTAAATACATATATAATTTTTTTTACTGGCAATATATTAAATTATATTAAAAAATAATTACTTTTACTTATGTCTGTGTAATACTTAAAATTAAATTAAGTTTTATATAAAATTAAATTTTTGTTCAAATTAACTAGTTTAGTATACTTATAATATCATGGTTTAATAAAAAATAATTATACTTATAATAACAAGTTTAGTATACTTATAATATCATGATTATTTAAGTAGTAAGAATAAAAATAATTATTTTTACCATAATTCTAAAAAGGAAAAGTCTAGGGGCCAGCAATTTTATTGCATTTTGGCCAGCATGTAACCAGCAGAGAAAGGTGAGCCATTGGATGAAATCTCACGCCAATCTCACACCATCAAATCATCATTGATGGCTAATTGATGGCTACCAATCACAAATATTGCTGGCCCCTAGCATTGCTCATCTAAAAATTGGACTGGCAGGTTGGACGGTCCAACCGTGTACAGAAAATTGTCCGATCAGGCTTGTAAAACCGTTGATCAGAAAACTGGTGAAAAATCGTTGAACTCGGAAGAAACCGGCCGTTCGGACGGAACCGGGACCCGGCCGGTTTAGACAAAAACGGAAGCTCCTTCGTTTCTTTCTCTCTTTCTTTCACAGAAACTCAGCCAAAAAACCCTAGCACTGTAAGCCTACACCACCGCCGCAAGGAGCGGCATACTGCCGCCGTCCGTCGCACTCAAAGTTCGCCGTCCGTCCGTCTATCTAGCTTCCCTCGTGCTCCAAGTCTTCAACCCCTGTTCGCTGTCACCGATCGCAGCTGCTTCCTCGAGCTCGGCGTCCGTCGTCTTTGTCTGCTCAGCTGCGCTTTCGCCGCGTTTGTTTGCCGTTCACGTTCGCGTCTTCGTTCAGCCGTCGTCTTCGTTCACCGTTCGCGTTCACTCGCCGTTCACCGTTCGAGTTCGCATTCGCGTTCGTCTGGAAGCCACGTTGCTCTGCTTCAAACTCTGCGACCAACCCCGTGCGCTCCACCTAGCCGTCTAACTGCTCTCTTTTGTCGCCGCCGTGGGTTCCCTAAACCCGCCACCAGACAATACACTCACAACACCAATACTTTGCTTCAAACTCTGCAACTTCTGATTTCTATTACAATAAGTAACTATTTGATTTGGTAGTGGTTTGGATTTTTTTCATAAACTGAATTAAAGTATACAATAGTTATGTTCTCTTCTCTATCACATTGATATTAAGCTTTGAATTCTCTTATTTCGTTTTGATTTTACTGCACTCAACATGTTTGATGAAATGCTTTAACCATATTTCTGTTTGGTTTTATAATTTCTA
Source organism: Arachis ipaensis (assembly GCF_059453495.1). Taxonomy (NCBI): domain Eukaryota; kingdom Viridiplantae; phylum Streptophyta; class Magnoliopsida; order Fabales; family Fabaceae; genus Arachis; species Arachis ipaensis. The sequence goes on along the minus strand of NC_142438.1, from coordinate 30,480,323 downwards.
GCTTTTAGAAACTTAGTAAGTTGATTGCATGTGAAATTAGAATAATTGGATCTTAGTAATTAGGAAATTTTATCTGCACAAATAGCATCTTTGCAGAAAACATATTAGCGTGATGATTCCACTTGCATTAGTGTTCTTCTGGTAAATTTTAACTGTTATTGTGAACTTGTTAATTTGCCAATTGTTCTTGTGTTGTTGTTCTGTTATTTTTAATTTTTTTTTTTGTTTTTGTTGTGATTTTCTGTTCTTGAACTTGTTAAGTTGATAATTTGCTAAATTGTTGGGCTACTGTTGTTTTAATTTGCTAAATTGTTAAGTTGCTGCGATTTAATTTGTTGGATTTTCTATTTAGGTCTTGTTCTTGTTTATTTGCTAAATTGTTGTTGTGTATTTATCGTTGTCTTTGAGATTATTGCTGGATATTGGTGATCATTGATTTATTATATGCGTCATGTTTTCATTGTTTTCTTCTTCTGAAGGAAAAAAATTCTGTTTTATTATGTTGTTCTGCTGTTTTTGTTTTGTTTTGTTTTAGAAATCAATTTTTTGTGATCAATGCTCATACTCTGAATGTTGTTCTATTTTGTTTTAAGGCTGTGTTTGGAAGAGGTAATTGATTTCTGACTCTTGTTTTGTTTTTGTTTTAAGACTGTGTATTGTGTTCAATTTTCATTTTGTAGGAAATTCTTTGAGGTATATAAGAATTAAGAAGGAAGACTATTTCAACGGTATTACTCTGTTGATTCTGGTCAGCTACAAGCTTGAACATAGAATTGAAGAGAGAAACCCTTTATTATTTCATCATTGGCCTATTTTTGGCATTGCATATCATTGTAGTTTGTTTATTCATAGAACTAGTTGTTTATGATTCCCTTTTGAAGTAAAAAAATGCGGTAGAAGAGTGTTTAGAACCAGTTGCTTTATTCATTGGATTTTTATAGAATCAGGTGTTTATTATAAAACGGTTTTTTCTATTAAACCACGGTTGAATTAGTTAAACCGGTTGAATCAGTAAATCAGTAATTAGAGCGGTTCGATGACCGGTTCGGTTTTGAGAACCTTGACTTTTACTTATGTCTGTGTAATACTTCATCCGTTTCCATTTTCTATTTTTTCCACTCTTATTTTACTGACTCTTTTCTTCTTCTCCCTATTCTTTTTTGAAAAAGGGTGTCACCCGCTCCGTTAAGCCACCAGAGCGATCTAAATTCTAAACTCTAGCGTTGGTTGCGTTTTGGAGAGAAAAAAAGAAAAGGAAGAAATGCCTCGGGAGATCATAACGCTTCAGGTAGGGCAATGCGGCAACCAGATCGGCATGGAGTTCTGGAAGCAGCTCTGCCTCGAGCATGGCATCAGCAAAGATGGCATCCTCGAAGACTTCGCCACTCAGGTCTCACTTCATACCAATTCCCCTTTTCACTTCCCTCTTACAAAACCTTACTATCAAGCTATCATTTTTTCTTATCAATTCGAACTGCGGGTTGTTTGTTTCACTATCAATAGCACACAACTTCCAATTCACACTAGAATCTCATCTCAGTGACTAATAATTGCTTTATGTGTTGAACTGTTACTTAGTTTAGGTTAGGTTATGGTACTACTTACTTGTGTAGTGTGGAGTGTGTTATTGTGATTGGTGCAGTGTGGTTCTACGTTGACTTGTTTTGGTGAAATTGCTGCAGGGTGGTGACAGGAAAGATGTGTTCTTCTATCAGGCTGATGATCAGCATTACATACCACGAGCTCTGCTCATTGACTTGGAGCCTCGAGTTATTAATGGCATTCAAAATAGTGACTACCGTAATCTCTACAACCATGAGAACATCTTTGTCTCGGACCACGGAGGCGGTGCGGGAAACAATTGGGCTAGTGGATACCATCAGGTTTGCCACTACTAGTCATAATATTGTCCCACAATCATGATTTGCACGCATATCATCCTAGAACTGAGGATTATTGCTTCCTGCGACTGGTTTTCGTTTCGTTGTTTATGAGTAGTTTATAGCAAGTATTACTTTTGTGGGGTGAAAGAATGCTTAGCTATTGTTATTGTTGCATTTGATCAGGGAAAGAATGTTGAAGAGGACATAATGGACATGATTGACAGAGAAGCAGATGGCAGTGACAGTCTCGAGGGTTTTGTTCTGTGTCATTCAATTGCTGGAGGAACAGGCTCAGGTTTCTTTCCATCTCTTCTCTATCTTAAAAAATCCCATAGGATCCATCTTATATTCCTTTTTGTTATTGAGCATTTGTGTAGTTGGTTCATCTGAAAAGCTAAAGATTTGTGAAATGTTTGACTTAATTTTTCCCTTGATGATAGTTTACATTCAAACAAAAGTTAAACTAATCTAACCCTTAAGAAAAGAAATTGAACAAGTCTGCACCTTTTAGCTTATTGTGAAAAAATTGCCTGTACAACATAATGTTTGGGTTCCCTGATGATCCTTGAACTTACTTCATACCAGAGAAGACTGGATATTTTTCAAGTACTTCTCAGTGGTGTACCTTTTTTTCAATTATTATTTCTTAAAATATCCTTGCTTTTGTACTAGTTGCTTATCTTACTTGAATGCAGGTATGGGCTCATACTTGTTGGAGACCCTGAATGATCGCTACAGCAAAAAATTGGTTCAGACATACAGTGTGTTTCCTAACCAAATGGAGACAAGTGATGTGGTGGTGCAACCATACAATTCGCTGTTAACACTCAAGCGACTAAAGCTTAATGCAGACTGTGTTGTAGTTCTTGACAATACTGCATTGAATAGGATTGCTGTTGAACGGCTTCATTTGTCGAACCCAACATTTGCTCAAACTAATTCCTTAGTTTCTACAGTGATGTCTGCCAGCACAACCACTCTTCGGTATCCAGGATACATGAATAATGATTTGGTTGGTCTTCTTGCCTCATTGATTCCCACGCCAAGATGCCATTTCCTAATGACAGGATATACCCCTTTGACAGTGGAGCGTCAGGTGAGACCATTGTATCTGTTTTTCTTATATAAGTTATCTTTGAAGAATAAAATATTAGTCTAGTTAATGTCTTCTAAATTTTTCTGTTGTTAACTTGTTGGACTTGAAGAATCTTACAGAGAATCATTGAACTAATCTCACTATCTTACACACTCTATCTCTCCTCTTTCCTCCCATTTTACCCTCCTTTTGTAATTTAATTAGGATATAGATAAGTTGCTGCCTAATTGTGATTTCCCATTACACTTCAATGAAACATTTAAAAGTTTGATGATATCTACTTGCAGGCTAATGTAATTCGTAAAACCACTGTACTCGATGTTATGAGAAGACTTTTGCAGGTATAATTGCTACATGAACAAAGCGTCAAACAAAATTCCTGTGTGTTCTACCTACTGAAACATCAATTCAATTGACAGGCAAAGAATATTATGGTGTCTTCATATGCTCGGACAAAAGATGCCAGCCAAGCAAAATATATATCAATTCTGAATATCATTCAAGGAGAAGTTGACCCAACTCAGGTATGATAAGCAGCATTAATAGCATTTCCTGGATGTTGTACGGTTTGCAAAGTGAAATTGTTATTAAAACAATAGAAAAACAAAAATAAGAATTGCTAGTCATCTAGCTGTTTGGCCTTGTGATAAAATTTTGCTTTCCAAGATCAAATTTTCTTAAAAAAGTAGTGAGAGCGATTTTGTGAAAGTCAGTTTTGTCTAAACATCCTTATCCTTGAGAATTTAAAATGAGCTTATTTGAAACTTAAAATGACATTTCTTTCTGATTTTTTTCCCCTGATAAATGAAATTTGTAGGTGCAGCCTGCTTTGATTGACTTGTTCATAGCTAAAAATATGGTTCTAATATACAAGTATTTTAACAGTTTATTTCTCTGGATTTAGGTTCATGAAAGTTTACAGAGGATTCGTGAAAGAAAGCTAGTGAACTTTATTGAGTGGGGTCCTGCAAGTATTCAGGTCTCTCTCTCTCTCTCTCTCTCTCTCTCTCTCTCTCTCTCTTGTGTTGTGGCAGTGCAAATTGAAGTTTTAGGCTTTTAGCAGCTGCATCAATTTGTCTCCTTTATATTACACGTGATCTCATGTTGTTTCCTGAACATCTGATAGGTTGCTCTATCTAGAAAGTCACCATATATTCAGACTGCACACCGGGTATGACCTCTTTAATTTCAAGTCTCTCTCTCTCGTTATTGTTGTTGTTTCTGCAAAATCTGCTTTCAATGTTGGAGAAAAACCAACATACCTTTTGAAAATGCTTATTAGTCTGAAGTTAGATAACAAGAAATCAGTTAGGAAATAACATAATATCATCCATTTTATAGGTCAGTGGTCTTATGTTGGCAAACCATACTAGCATCCGACATCTTTTCAGTAGGTGTTTGAGCCAGTACGAGAAGTTGAGAAAGAAACAAGCCTTTCTAGATAACTACCGGAAGTTCCCAATGTTTGCTGTAAGTGCCAATTTCATGTGTACAATCTGATCAGTCTTTTGAACTCCACTGCTGCGACTGTTAAATATGCTTTTGGTTTGTACCACCTTCTTGTAGATTCTTGTTATTCAAATCTAATATCAGTGAAAAATGTACAGGATAATGACCTCTCAGAATTTGATGAATCAAGGGATGAAGTTGAGGCTTTGGTTGATGAATATAAGGCCTGTGAGTCCCCAGATTATGTCAAATGGGGAATGGAGGTAGATTCTCTACTAGCGAACTTCCAATTTTAAGTTCATGTAGCATATTGCAAATGGTTTTATTTATTTATTTATTTTTCTTATATAGGACATGAACAATATGCTAACAGCAGAAGGCAGTGCTACATGATCCCTAGATCCAATATTATTAGTGTGAAGACTCCACGCAATCCAAGGTAAGTTAATTTTTTAGGATTTGACTCGTCGTAAAATCATTCAACAATTTACACTTGGGGAGAAGAATACAATGTCAATGATAATTTATAAACACGTGTGCCCTCGCATACACTTCCTTGTAGTGCAAAATGAGAGACCAACAAATGTCTAAGATACTTGTCACAATCCTGAACCAAATTATTGCAGGCACTACTATAAGGGAGGGAACTGAAGACTTTATGTAAGCTGGGAGAGGTTTCTGATGAGCATTTTCAACTGTTTTGGGGATTCTATGGTTTGCAGTGTGATAATTTTGGTTTGTACGGTCTGTTGATAATCATTTGGACATCCAACCAAGCGAGAATTAGTACAGATTCTCACTGTATTAATTCGTTTTAGGAATGTATTATATGATTGATTGATCACTGATGCTTAGGAAATTAGGAATCACATTTTATTATATGGATCTTAGGTATTTGTAAGCTAATCTCGGTGCTACTTTCGAATGAATGTTGAAATATTTAAATTGATGTGGTGCATAGATTTACTTGATTCAGATTTGCATGTTATACTGTCCTCTTGAACTGGTCTTGAGTTCCTCGATTATGAACACCGTGATTGGTGGTGTTTGTCTCTTAAATAATTAAATTTCGAAAGGGACTTCAATTCCAACTTTCAGGTAAAAAAGGAAAAAGAAGTCCATTTTATTATGGTGAACCAATAATACCTTATGTATTTTTATTTACAAACCTAACCATTATATGTACAAAAATATAGTTCTCAAAATGTAGTGCAAGAATATTGAATGCTTGGATTGGGTAGCGTGATTCATTCCCGAAAAGTCATATCGTGAGTTATGGGCACATGGCATGTTTCTCCTTGCATGTTCACTGTTCAGTTCAAAAACATATTTTGCAATAAACCAGAATGGAGAATATAAAAGAGTCTTTCCTTTTGCTTACATGCTGAAGAACACGTAAGAACAGAGATCTCTCGGGATACCACTCCAACATTAATTGCCGACCCTGATCCATCCTAAAGATTAATAAACCGACCACCAATTTAAGAGAAGAGAAAAATGGGTCAAAACTGCCAAAACGCTAGAAAGCGGAGGAAACAGGAAATCCAAAGCATTTCTTAAACAGGCACATAAAGACTACATCAAAATCAGTCAATTTAGGAAATATAAATAAACTCGGTGAATATTCTAATATAAATTTGACTGATAGGGAAAACAGAAGAGGTAACTACCACATGGCCCTTGTTAGCGGCCGTAGTTGTAACTGGTCCCCATATTAGAAGGAAGAAAGACACTCAAGTATTTACCAAATCAGTTCACTCACTACAATTGAGTTTCTATATAAATGTGATATCATATCAGTGTATGCTGATCACATAGTATCAAATTGATACTTGGTTTTGGGGTTCTCAAGTTTCCACATCTCTTGACAGTATTGGTTGTGAAAGCACCCAAGAAGAGAAGAAAAGAAAATGACATTTCTCATAGCTCTTGCTTCTTCGTCAGGTGTTTTGGCCTTATATACTCTTCTTCTTGCCATCTTTCAACCAGCTATTATTGAAGCCCAATCCCTTTCTCCTGCACCTGCACCTGCTCCCACCAGCGATGGTGACTATCCCTTTTCTTATCTCCTTTTTCATTTGATTTCTCAACTTAGTCATATCATAGAGTGTAAGATTGCCTTCAAAGGCATTGCATTTGGAATTGTGTTAGAAAAATGTTTTAATTAATTTATGCGTTTGCTATTAAACAGGTACTTCAATAGACCAAGGAATTGCCTACGTGCTTATGCTTGTGGCATTGGTTCTCACATACCTCGTCCACCCTCTGAATACCTCTTTCTACAATTTGTGAATTATCCGTTTCCCTACTCTCTTGTATTTTTACCCTCATAGAAAGTGAACATAGTAGGGATCGATGGTTTTTAATTTCCCATGCTCTTATGCTCAATTGTTGATGCTCTTTTTTAGTTGCTAATACAATTTTATTCTTTTTTAGTTGCTAATACCGTTCATACCGTTTCAATGTTTATAATTTAAAATAATTAAAAATCCATCAGCATAATCTAAGAGAGTAAAATCTAAAATAATATAGTTAAAAAGTTATGGCCTTCCGTACATTTTTTGCTCTTTGAAATATTTCACATTTAAAAAATAACCAGCTTCAAATTTTAAATGTTACTACTTTCAAGTTCAAGCATATGTTGCCACTTTAAAATCGTTCATATGTGTCTTCATTTAGAACGAACTTTTTCATTGACAAAAAACAAGTTGGAAACTCAAATACAACTGATTTCATGTGAAATTTAGTTAAGAATTGTTTGATAATTTAACATGTTCGAATAAATTATCATCTAATGATGTTTAACTATCAACTTCACATGAAGACAACTGCACCGAAATTTCCAACAAAAAAAAAAAGAACAAATTCTATGAAAAATTGTATCTTCTACAACATTCACAAACAGATTTACAGATCTTAAACTTTCGGCGAGTAAATGAATTGGATTTATGACAATGTAACAAAGATGTACTATCACAAGAATTTTGTGAATTCGTAGTATTTATTCTATAAAAAGAAAAGAGAACCAACTATTTTTCACTGTAAGCTTCTCACTTTCCAGTTAGAAGCCGACTCATGGTCTCAAATTGTACAAAGGCACTTATTGACTTTCCTTTAAAAAACGTTGCAGATGCAATAACTAAAAAAAATGTAAAAACCGTGTATCCAAAAGAAAGTCCTATGCATGTGGAGGACAATTAATGGATCATTCCATCGTCACTTATTAGGAGGTGCCAACTGCAGCATGTTCTGTTTTGCCAGTTGACCCTGACTTATTGATATGTCAGAAACATCCTTGGTCTTCTGGGATCTAGTTTGGTGTCTTTGATGTATTCTACACTATTACGCTATAACTTCAAATAGAATTCCAAGTTTTGAACCACTCCAGCAAATAAGACTCAATGATGAATGCAAGTATATGTTACGATGGAGTCTTCTGTCTACGATGCAAGGCATGCTTGAGAACTTCACAGAAGGAGACAACTATACCAACTGATGGACCGGCGCGGCCTACACGGGGACCAACACCTGTGAATAGCCCTCTCAACCCTCCATCCCTGTCCCAAGAAGAAATGTTCCAACGTCAGTCCAAAGCTTATGTGCTAAATGTAATGATATGGGGGACCAGTCATCAGCTTATAAAAATGCAGCTACCTCCAAATCTCTCTCAGTGTTGTTCTTGCTGTCATCTTTAATGCCCTTTCACGATCCTTCTGTGAAAATGCAAAAGGGATCATGTTAGACAACATGGAATACTCAAAGGCTCAAACTATGTGTTCATTATTAATGTGCAGTAATTAAATGCATACGTTCTAAAATAAAAATTAGTAATCGGGACGGGGAAAAAGAATTACACAAACCATTACAAAAAGTTAATGCAAAGAATAATTTTTAATCATCATGCATTAAAGAGGGTCAATTATGCAACTATACAGGTTTGTCACAGACAAACCAAACCTCAACAGCTTACTAATGCATAAATATTCCAGCTGCATTGCACTTGCATTCAAATTTTCATCATTTTATAAATCCAATGAACATAATAATGCATATAAAGGTGGACATTTGAAAAGTGTCCCCAAAGACCCAAAAATAATCATTGAATAAATCCATATTACGTGTATACATGGCATATCTAATTGTGTCTACGGCTTAGCTAACTGGAGTTAATAGCCAAATCAGCATAATGATGCTGCAAGTTTGATTTTAGCCAGCAATTTGTGCTGTATCTAATTTCAGCTAGTTAGCTACTTCTATTGATGAGCTACCCAACCCGGTGAGGAGCCTGTCTTGGCTGGTCAAACAGGTAAACACTAGTGCTAGTCTGCCTGGCAGACCTGACTAGAGGTCTGTCCTGGCTGGCAAGACACTAGGGCCAGTCTGCCCAGCCTGACTTTGCTAGAGGCTTGTCCTGGCCACCCAGGCTCTAGGGCTACTCTGCCTGGTCAGACCCGACCAAGGGCGTCTCCTGGCCAGCCAGACACTAGGGCCAGTCTGCCTGACCTTATTCAGCCAAAAGCCTGCCTTGGCCGGCAAAACAGTAGGGCCAGTCGGCCCTGCCTGACCCAGGCAGCGTCCTGTCCTGGCTTAGTTATCATCTAAAAGCTTAGTTTTAAGAAACCACCTCTATTTGTCGTGGAGTTTTTGCCACATCAAGTGGACATGTGGCAGCAGCTGCGACAGTTCCTGCAACAAAACCAGCAGTAAAATTTGCCCCAAGGATAGTGGCTGCTGTTGCTTCATCACCCCTAAGGCCAAGAAGTTTTTTCCTTATCTGTAAAGAAGCTGTATGGTCAAAATAAAATAAATCAAATAAGCAATACATTTTATTCATTGAATATAGAAATCCTACTGGCTCAAGGGTTAACCAGCAAATTCCAGAGTAAGGAACATCGCGAGAAAGTTGAGCACCAAGGCCAGTCCACCAATAACAGTATCTATGTACTGTTAGAAAAACATAATCAAAACCACAATAATTATTAATCGAGGTAACAAAAATTATAACAGATATAATCATGTGCAACAGTAATAGCATACTATTACGACTTTGAAGAGATCTACCATAAAACGTATTAACTCAGAATGAAAAGAGAGAAAAATGCCAGAAGAGCACTTACAACTTTGAAGTCTCTCTGTACCCCTGATTGGGTTGATGGCTCCAATCAATGTCTTAAATCTGTAGCAAAATCATGCAATGAATCCACATTTTAGGATTTCAAATCAACTACCTGCATGCGTGTCCTTGCAAGCTCTACAGGATAACACGAAACACAAGCCAATGAACGTGCAACTGATCCAGCAACTAATGGAACATAAGGTGTTAAGTTTGGAGCATTCTGAGTAGTAAACTCCTCCATGAAGTTGCGAAAGATGTCATAACAAGGCATATAAATCCCAACCTGTTGGACAACGAAAATATAAGGGCATTAGCATGTAACTATATGTTGGACAAAACAGATTGTAGGCAAAGTATGAAGTAGAAAACGGATTTCCAAAAGGAAAGGGAGCTTACAGTTGGCACAGCCAATGCTAAACTTGGGAAATAAAAAATTTTAATTTCTGTGTTCACGCTTGGAAAAGACTCATTACCGTTGAAAAATTAAGTAAAAAATTTTTTTTTTCTATCAATTTTATCCTTCATTTCTTTCATAAAAATATATAAGTAATCATATAATTTTTACAATAATTTTTTGTATTCGTTCTAATTTTTTTTCCATCTCAAATTTGTTTCAATATTTTAATTTTTTTTATTATTTTTAATATTTTTTTTTGTATTTTGATTTATATGTTTTTTATTATATTTTTTTATTTATATGATAAATACTTTTATATTTTTTTTAGTATTCTGATATTATATTTTTATTATTTTTTTATTTATATGACAATTATTATAGATATAAATTTTTATTTTTATTAATTTTTATGATATTTTTATTAATTTTTATTTATATAATTTTTTTTATTTTTTATTGTACTATATTTATGTTGTGTATAAAATTTTTTATTTTTTTATTTAGTTTTATTCATATAAATTTATTTACTTCTTATTGTAATTTTTTGTTCATATGATATATGTTGTTGATTGTAGTTATTATATATTATATTTGTATGAAAATTTTTTCTTTTTTTTTTATTTTTTATTGTACTTTTCACTGTACTTTATTTTTTTTATTATATACTAATTATAAGTAATAAAAAAGTTATAAATAATAAAAATTTATAGTCTAAAATAATACTAAATTAAAAAATATTAACAGTATTAAAAAAATTATAGAACATTTTCTTTTTATTTGACATTATAAAATATATAATATTCTCTTTTATATTTTTATTTTTTATTATATTTATTTTATTTATATGATAAATATTTTTTATATTATTTTTTTAGTTTTCTGTCTTTTCATGTATATTATTATTTCTTATTGTTTTTTAGTTCATGTGAATTTTTTTGTGATATTTTTTATGTATTTTATTAGTGTTGTATCTTTTAATTTAATATTTATTAGTGTTTTTATGTATTAAAATATATTTTCTCAATTTTTATATGTTACTTGAATTTAGTAAGTAAATATTAATTTTATTATAAAATGATGTCTCTTAATAAGATTTATTCAAATATCTAAAGTAAAATGATAGGACAATATAAAAATTTATTTAAATTAATGTCTCTTCTAATAATTTTTTATCTAAAAATGATTTTGAGTAATATAATTCAAATAATATTTATTTTATTATAATCCATTTTGATATAAATATTGCCAAACATATATCATATTAACACAAACTTACTTTTCATTAAAATTAAGTTTACAAAATCAATTTTATGCAAATTCTTCTTTGCAAACTGTAATCCAAACACACACAAAAGTGGTGTCATTTGCATTTGATATGAAGGTTTTGGAGTTAAACTCCAAAATGGTCCCTGAGATTGACGTCGTGCACTAAAATCGTTCCTGAGATTCCAATTGCACCAATTACGTCCCTAAGATTGAAAAAAGTGCACCACATCCGTCCCTGACTCATTTTCCATTAACGACGTGATGACATGACATGATGACGTGGATTGTAAGTAACACATGTCACTTCATGATTTGGCCATGTGTAATGGTATGATGATGTGGTGACCAGTGACACATAGCATGCTGACGTAGATGGTTGTGCCACGTGTCACAGTGTTATTTGGCCACGTGTCCGTTTGTACCACGTGTCGCAACAGTATTCGTTCACGTGTCATCCATTATGTCATCGTTGTAGATGCACCAAATTAGTCCCTCACTTTGTATTAAGTGACTCATTTTAGTCCTTGAAATTGAATATCGTGCCCCAAACTAGTCCCTTCACTAGTTTTTTCTATTTTTTTTAAATTTAAAATTTTTAATATCTTGGATACATTAATTCCAATTCTATTTTTTCATATATCATTTAAATACAAGTGCTTTCATAAAATTTTTTAAAATTTTAGTTTTAATTATATAATTCTTTTTAATAATTTAACATTAATAAATTTTGTAATATATAAGTATGTTATTATAAAAAAAAATAATTATATGATTGATTAGACACATCTTTTCTCATAAAAAAATATGTGTTTTTAACAAGAAATTAATAATTAAAATAAACATTTTTTTCTTATGAAATACACATTTTCGTTATGTGTAAATGAGCTAGATTGAAGGCGCTTCAAGCACCCTCACTACCATCTCCGACCTCTGTAGTATAGACGAAAGAGGTCGGAGATGGTAACGTGAGAAGCTTGAAATGCCTTCACGTCAATTTCAAGATGGCGGTTAGAGGGTATACGCAAGAAAAAAAAATATTTTATAAAAGCACTGAAAGAGGTCAGAGATGGTAGTGAAGGTGCTTGAAATGCCTTCACGTCAACTCCAAGTTAGCAGTTAGGGTATTCCGCAAGAGAAAAAATATTTTATAAAAGCACTTTTATTTGAAGAATATGTGAAAAAATAGAATTGAAATTAATACATTAAAAAATATTGAGAATTTTAAATTTCAAAAAAAAATGAGAAAAACTTGTGAAGGGACTAATTTGGTGTACGACATTCAATTTCAAGAACTAAAATGAGTCACTTAATGCAAAGTGAGGGACTAATTTGGTGCATCTACAACGATAACATAATGAATGACACGTGGGCGAATACAATTGCAATACGTGGCACAAATGGACACGTGGCCAAATAATATTGTGACACGTGGTATAACCATCCACGTCAGCATGCTACGTATCACTGGTCATCATATCATCATACCATTATACGTGGTCAAATCATGAAGTGACACGTGTTACTTACAGTACACGTCATTATGTCGTTAATGAACCCTAAACCCTAAACCCTGATAAGGTACACTTTTTTCAATCTCACGTAATTGATGTAGTTAGAATCTCATGGATGATTTTAATGCACAAGGACCATTTTGGGATTTAACTCAAGTTTTTGTTATTAATCTCTTTAGACTTCAGTTCGTTTTTCCTCTTCCCAAATCACCGATCCAAACATAGTCTTAGATTAAGTTAAACCCCTAAATCAGTTTTTGTTTATGTTAAACTTAAACCAGTGCCGCTGTTGTTTGATGCTTCATTCCCATTCGCAAAAGTTAGTCATCTTCAGACTCTGATACCCAACTTGCGAACCCATCAATTGGGTCCATAAAGTTTTCAACTTGACGAGTAAAGATTAGTGCTTGCTCAATCCCCGGTTAGTTTCGTCATTCCTTCTCTTTTCTTCTTTGATTCTCTTGTTTCAATCCATGTTTTGATTTTTATGTTACTTTACTTGGTTTTTCATCAAAGAGAAAAGTTCACGAGTTTATTTAATTTCAAGTTGGTAACTACTTTCATTAGTGTTTTATGCTCAGAATTTTGGGACTGAGAGTTAAATGCAGTAAGATTAAACACTAGTACATTCAAATAATTCAATTTGCATTGTTGGTTTTTCCCTTTTATGAATGACAGGAATTGTTCCTTGTGATTTTGCTGAAAGATTCTTGAGGACCTTTTAAGATGTTGGCAATTGATCCTGGAAAGAAATTATCTTTCAATAGATTGATTAGCAATGGTGATTTGGTTATAGTTTATGAAAGGCATGACAACATGAAGGCAGTAACAGTGGCTGAAAATTCGGTACTGCAGAATCGATTCGGTGTTTTTAAGCATTCCGAATGGATAGGAAAGCCATTTGGGTCTAAAGTATTCAGCAATAAGGGTGGTTTTGTATATTTGTTGGCTCCAACACCAGAGTTATGGACTCTAGTGTTAAGCCACAGGACTCAGATTCTCTATATTGCAGATATTAGCTTTGTTATCATGTACTTGGAGGTTGTTCCTGGTTGCTTGGTTCTTGAATCTGGCACTGGAAGTGGATCTTTAACTACTTCGCTTGCAAGGGCTGTTGCTCCTACGGGACATGTCCATACGTTCGACTTCCATGAGCAACGAGCTGGATCGGCTAGGTAACGAACAAGGAAGATGATAGTGATATTCTTAATTTCCACTTACCTCATGATTGCAATTTTGTGACCATTGCCTGGGAAACTTAATTCGAATGCATTTGAAGTTACATATTTGTGAAAAAATATTCCAATGTTCAATCTCTTCGTATTTTGTATGCATAAGTTGATGTTTAGTTGGATTAGTTAGGACTCTACTTAACAGGATTTAGCATTCTTGAAGGGCTGAAAATGTCGATTTGAAAGCTATTGATAGTTAGATTCTATGTAGGTTACTACTATTTTCTTGACATAGAGTTATGCGGAATATAGAAACCATTCCACCATTCCGGTTTGATATGTTTACTTGATTGATTTTCTTCTTCATAGGGATGATTTTGAGAGGACAGGTCTAAGCAGCATAATTAGTGTGCGAGTTAGGGATATTCAGGGCGAGGGATTTCCGAATGAATTTGCTGGCTTGGCTGATGCCGTATTCTTGGATCTACCCCAACCATGGCTTGCTATTCCCTCAGCCGCAAAAATGTTAAAACAAGATGGTACATTGTGCTCATTCTCTCCATGTGTTGAGCAAGTACAGCGATCATGCGAAACACTTCAAAACTGCTTCACAGGTTCACTCTCTCTATATTTTACAACTTTTGGTGCCTTTTCTATGTCTTTCAAGTTATAATTCCTAAATAAATTTTGTTTTTATGTTAAAGATATAAGAACATTTGAGGTGCTGTTGCGCACATACGAAGTTAGAGAAGGGAAAATGGAAAACCTTAATGGAGACAACAATGGGTCTAATGGTTCTTCTCTGCCTTGCAAGAGGAGGCAACGTTCTGGCGGAAGCTATGCGCCAGACAGTACTGTTTCTTCGGTTATGGCTAGACCTTGTGGCGAAGCTAGAGGTCACACAGGTTTTTTGACATTTGCAAGACTTAAATGCCTCTGATGAACATTGCTACCATGTCCATCCATTTTTGTAGCAAGGAAAATACGCTTTCAATTTAGTGCCTCCTTTCAGTTTGGCTATCATCATCATCATTACATAATTATAATGTTGTGATATTTCTTTTTTGAATTTGAAGGAGATTTTATTTATGTAGTTATATTTTTAGTAGGAATCAGACCTTTTTCTTCTTTTGTTTGTCTAATTCTTATATTTTGAGATTATTCAATTTGTTAGTTCTTTCTAGGATGAGGATCTTTTGTGTGTCATATATTCACTTGAAAATGTCACAGAACAAGAGAAACACAATATTGAATTATCAGCATAAATAACAATAGCTCTTATAATGATAAGATTTGTGCCTCTATTTTATAACATGATGCTCTTATTTTAGAAAGGAGCAGAATAAAGTTGTGGATCCCTTCTTCCTCACCTCAGGAACAATCAATTATAAAAGCTGTAGAAAGAAGCATTTAAGGGTTTGTCGTTATTTAATGAATTGTTGTATGTAGAATGCGAGATTTAAACCCTCAATCAATCCAAGTTAGTTAACTACTTAACTGAGTAATGTTTTTGTTGACTCGTTAGGCAGCATATTATTTTAGATAAGTTATATATTTGAGCAAGTAGTTATTGACAAATTTTAAGATGAGAAAAGATACACGTTAATAATTATTTTGCAGACATTCTAGATGAATTTATCTCTCGGTACTATTATTAAATCTAACAGTAATTCTTATGGAAAAATTTTCATAGATGACCCAATGATTTCTGTTAGTATTAGAGAAGTTGGCTGAGTCATGAGCAAAATGTTATCCACACACTACGGGAATTCTTGTTTTTTATCCACAGATCAAGTTACGCGAAATTCAAATTCTTGACACTTACTTAAGCGGACTAGTGAGCATGGTTTTGAAAATCGGATCGGACCGGCCGGTTTAACCGGAAAACCGGGAACCGATTACCTAACCGATCCGGGTAATGTAGAAAACCGCCTGGCAAAAAACCGGTAGAAAAATCGGTCGAACCGGCAGTTAACCGACGAATCGGAAGAACTGTCCGGTTTTTTGGCGGTTTAGTGGTTTGCAACTTCAATGCCAAACGACGTCGTTTTGGCTTAAAAAAAAAAAAAAAAAGACAAAGGCGTACGCGAACCTAACCCTGTAAGCTGTAACCCACTATGCCACTAACTAACCCTAATCTGAGCTACCCTTTCTTCCCCTTTCTTCCCCTTTTCCCTAACCTAATCTGAGCATTCGGCGCCAGCCTCCTTTCACCCACCAAGGCCACCATTGCCACCCACAACCAACCACAGCAACCGCGACCACCACCGGTCGAGCCCGCCTGTTCTGTTTGAAAAAAAAAAAAAATAACAGGGCATCTGAGTTTAAAAAAAAAAAACATATGAATCCAGTTAAATATGCTTCAGGTTCAGTTTTTCAAGTCGTGTTGAGTCTCGAACACTTTTATTACCCTTTCAATCTGTTTGTTGCTTCTGAATATGTTCTGATCTTGATTTTTGTTTTTGATTTTCTATGCTGCCTGTTCTGTTTGCTGCTTCGGTTTGCTGCTTCATGAATATTTTTGTTGCTTCTGAATGGAAATAGTTTGAAATTTTTATTTTACCTGAATCAGTTGATTTCTGTGACTGTCAAGCTGCATGAACAAATTACATATATTATGAACAATTTATTTTTTTCTCTAGATCTGTTTCCTCTGATTCAATTTTGTGTATATATGTATACATTTTTGTGTAAATTGTGTTGTTTTGAATTTGATTTGTTTTGTTTGAATGGTGCAGTACTGAAATTGATCTGGTTTTGAAACTTTAATTAAAATAAAAAAAAGAAACTGATGATCCTCTTCTGAGCTCACTTTCACCACCGTCATTCCTCCCTCGCCGTGTCTCCAGTAAGCCGCTGCTTCTTTAGTTTTGATTTCTAAGATTCTGGCTTCTGAGTTGATTTTTTGTACTAGATTCTGAATTGGGATTGTGTTCTGAGTTGGGTTGTTCCTTAATGTGAGTCTGAATTTAATTTGAATTGTTTCACTTAATTTTTCTGTTTCTGGATTTGGAGGTTGAATTATCTGTAACTCTGTATTCTGAGTTTTTGTTGTTGAAAAGCATTGAATTTGTTGAATCTAGTTAGGGTTTGGTTAGTTATAAGAGGCTTGTTGCACAATAAGAAATTTCATCAATGTGTTATTCAATTGAATTGTATATTGGCAGCCCAAAAAGGGATAATTGAATTGTATAAGAGAATTGATGTTGAATAATTAGCCTTGACTTGACAATGTCGCCTGCAAGATCTTTAATTTTTTGCAGCTTGAGTGGAAATTCTGCCTCAGTTAGTTGTTTTAAAGTTATCAATAAATTTAACTCAATCTGAATATTATCAATGAACTTTTCATCTTCAATTTTTTTTATATCTTAAATTCTATTAAAATTTTTTTACTTAAAAATTCATGAATTTAAATATATAAAATTATATATTAAATTTTTAATAATTTTATTTAATATTTAATTAAACCGGTTGAACTTCGGTTGAACCCCGGTCGAACTACTGAACCAGTGAACCAGTCGCCTCACCAGTTCATTGACCGGTCTGGTTCTCGCAACCTTGCTAGTGAGCTAACTATTAGACCAATCCAATTTAGTTAAATTTTTTTTTGGTTAAAAAAAATTCTTGTTATCGTCACTACATTTTTAACATGTGCCTTAAGCCAAACTTTAGGTTGGAATTGGAAGG
Organism: Arachis ipaensis; assembly: GCF_059453495.1. Taxonomy (NCBI): domain Eukaryota; kingdom Viridiplantae; phylum Streptophyta; class Magnoliopsida; order Fabales; family Fabaceae; genus Arachis; species Arachis ipaensis. The sequence goes on along the minus strand of NC_142438.1, from coordinate 30,462,746 downwards.
ATTTTTACTTTTTAGTTTTTACTCCTTATATTTCATTGAGTCAGTCCTACTAAACATTAGAATTTTTTTAAATAAATAAAATAAATATTAATATTACTGATATACGTAGTTTTCAGAGTATTTATCATTTTTCGTATTTAACTTTATCTTGTTCACAGTGTAAACGAGATATAAACCCTAAACGAGATAAGGTTACTTGGTGTCTATAAAAGCAACTCGTTTGCAGACCGCCTGACCCCACTCCTGACCCACATTTCTCACATTTCTCTCCATCCTTAGGCCAGTTTATTGAGAGTTTTGAGTTCCCAAAATGTTATGGCACGTAACCCTGACATAAATCGGATGAACGCAACCTGACATATTGCGGGAACCATCGACTTCGAGGTTGGTGCTATCTTTTGTGGTTCAAATTAATAATTGATTGTCTTTTAATTAGTGAATAGACCGGATAGATGGAATGATATTTAGGTAACACAGAGTATGTTAGTTGGAAAATATGGATCAAAACATTTATAAATAGTTAAGTTAATTTATAGTGAACTTTTTATTGATAGGGAAGACTTGTTGACAACTTAATTAGCAGAAGTTAAGTTTATTCATAGTGAAAATTTGATAAGTATGTTAGTTGGCAAATAAGAATTATAAGTACTATTTTTTCTGATGTTTATCTAATGGTTATCTAAGTTGCATATTATATTTTTTTAAGAATAGATATGAACATGCTAGATAAATTAGTTTGAAGTCTTGTATTTGTAACTTTTTTACCTTTAAACAGAGGCCTCGCCTTTTATTACCTAGGCGGGTTAGTCACACACTTGCACCTCTGGATGCTATCGTCCCTTACCTGAGGGAAGCCGGGTTTGGCAACACGGTGCAGCTCAAGAACTTTGTCTTTGACAACTCCTTGATCACTGCATTTGTGGAGCGGTGGCGTCCGGAGACCCACACTTTCCACATTAAGATGAGATGGCTCAGGGACCGAGTCCAACAGATGCCAGCCTCCGACAATTCGGACACCCTCAGGTGCTATATCATGCTGCTGATCGGTGGATACCTGATGACCGACAAGTCCAACAATCAGGTGCACATCAGGTGGTTGCCATTGTTGGCGGACTTTGGGAGGTACAACGGTCTTTCATGGGGGTTCGCTGTGCTTGCATGGACGTATCATTTCTTGTGCCATGCAGCACCTCATGATACGATAGACATCGTCGGCTGCAACTCACGTGTCCATCATAGTATGGCATAGGGGTGTACATGACCCGGTCCTGCCCGAAGACCCGACCCGAGCCCGAAGAATTTTGGGGCATGATGGTCCGGACCTGAAGTAGCCCGGGACTAACCCGAAAAAAAAGAAATGAAACCAAAGAGAGGGATGAAATTGGAACCGAGCCATAACTCGGGTCACCTGGACCTGGCCCGGTAGAGAATCATAATTCCCAAATCCAAGTGAACTAGGGCACGCCGCCACATTCATAGTTTCATTTAGCCACGAGTCATGCCTAAACCTCACGCAGTCACACCTCACAAGCCCTCTTCCACGCAGTCACACACCCTGCCACAGTCCCCTCTCAGCCTTTCCCCTCAGGCCCTCACGGCGCCACCGCCAGTCTTCCCGTCGCAGCCCCTCTGTGCCTCTCACCAACCGTCGCACTCTTTCCCTCTCAGCCCTCTCTCTGTCTCTCACCAGCCACCATGACATCGCCCATCACTGCTCCACAGCCTCGAAGTCACGACGGTGGTGCACTGCTTCTCGCCTCCCTGTGACAACGTCCCTCGATGACGACGACGACTGCAAACGGCGACGGAGCTTCTCTGACCATCAAGACCTGAACGATGACGACGATTGCTTTTGCCGCTGGTGTCTTCTTCTCTTCTCTGCCCCTGCTCAAGCCCAGGTAAATAATTAATGTTTTGAATTTCTAATTAAGGATTTGATTATTGGAATTTCTGATTAGAAATTTGATTATTAGAATTTTTTATTAGGGTTTTGATTATTGGTTTTGATTATTGGAATTTTTTATTAGGGATTTTTATTATTAAAATGTCTGATTAGGAATTTAATTATTGGATTTTGTGATTAGGAATTTCGATTATTGTTCTGATTAAGTGTTTATTATTCTTCCTTTTTCAGTATTTGATTATTGTTCTGATTAGGTGTTTATTGTTCTAATCAGAATTTTAATTATTATTCTGACTCTTGATTATTGAAACTTCTGATTAGGTGCAACTTTGTTTTTCCTGTTTAAGTGTTTTGTTCTAATTATTGCTGAACTTTTGATGTGTTGCTGATTATTGCTGAATTTATTCTTGATGTTGTTTGTTTAGGATACGAACAATGGGAGGAGGAGATAATTGTGTTTCTCCACCAATCATCAAAAAGAACAAAACAATAGAAATTGAAGCTGGAAATTTATGTGTTTTTTTCTAATGCATAATATTTTGTGTTATTTGTATGTGATTTAACTATTTGGTGTTATTAGATAATATTAGTATTGATTGTGCTTATGTTTAAATTTTATAGAATGGTTGGTTCTCGTAATAATTTCTTTAAGTGAATTTCACTATATGATAATATCTCAATATATTAATAGAAGTGATTCATATATATATATATATATATATATATATATATATATATATATATATATATATATATATATGAATATAGTATCGTATATAAAAGAGAGAGAAAAGAGAGTTTAAGTATTAACAGTATAAAAGAGATAAGATTTTGTTATTGATTGTGTGTATGAAAGTGAAACTACATTCCACTATTTATAGAGGTAACATGCTTGCTTTTTCAATACCTCTTTATTGTCATTCACTTTAGAGAATGTGAACTGCCCATAATGAATGGGCATCCACATCATCACCTTATCACAACACTCCCCCTTGGATGACCATTCAGGATTATGCCTCCTTAAAACCTTACTAAAGAAAAGTCCAGTGGGAAAAAATCTTAGTGAAGGAAAAAGAGTACAATATCCTTTGTGATAGGGACTGCCTCATTAAAAATCTTGTCAAGAAAAACTCAATGAAAAAAAACCTGACCAAGAAAAAAAGAGCACAGTCTCCCCCTCTTGTCGACATCATTTAGTGTCTCGAAATCGGCGTATCCCAATCTCATGTACTAATCTTTCAAAGGAGGATTTTGGGAGTGACTTTGTAAAAAAAAATCTGCCAGATTATCACTTGAGCGGATCTGTTGGATATCAATTATCCCTTGATTTTGAAGATCATGAGTGAAGAGGAATTTGGGAGAAATATACTTTGTTCTATCACCTTTGATGTATCCGCCTTTAAGTTGAGCAATGCATGCTGTATTATCTTCAAACAGGACAGTTGGAGTTATCTTATGATCAATCAGTCCACATGATGACAGAATATATTGGATCAAACTCCTGAGCCAAAAACACTCGCGACTTGCTTCATGAATCGCTAGTATTTTGGCATGATTAGAGGATGTTGCAGCAATCGTCTGTTTCGTGGACCTCCATGATATAGCTGTTCCACCATATGTAAACAGGTATCCTGTTTGAGATCTCCCTTTATGTGGATCAGACAAGTATCCAGCATCTGCATAGCCAACTAGTTGTGACTTGGATCTATAGGGATAAAACAATCCCATATCAACCGTTCCATGATGATATCGAAAGATTTGTTTGATTCCATTCCAATGTCTTCTGATTGGAGAGGAACTAAATCTTGCTAGTAAATTCACAGCAAATGATATATCGGGTCTTGTATTATTAGCAAGGTACATTAGCGCTCCAATGGCACTGAGATATGGTACTTTAGGACCAAGGATTTCTTCATTAGGACGGAATTGATCATTTTCCACATTCAAAGATCTTACGATCATTAGGGTACTTAATGGATGTGACTTATCCATATAAAATCTCTTCAAGATCCTTTCTGTGTATGTTGTTTGATGAATAAAGATCCCATTTTTTGTATGCTCAATCTGCAGGCCGAGACAAAATTTAGTCTTTCCAAGATCTTTCATAGCAAACTTTTCTTTTATAATTTTTATAATTGTTGGAATCTCTTCAGGAGTTCCAATGATATTTAAATCATCAACGTACACAACAATTATAATGAATCCAGATGTAGATTTCTTTATGAAAACACATGGGCAGATATCATCATTCTTGAATCTGTTTTTGGCCAGATACTCAGTAAGACGATTATACCACATTCGTCCAGATTGCTTTTAGACCATATAAAGATCTTTGCAATTTGACTGAGTATAATCCCTGTGAATATTCATTGGATGGTTTAGATATCTTTAGTCCTTCAGGGACTTTCATATAGATATCACGATCTAATGAGCCGTATAAGTAGGCTGTTACCACATCCATTAAATGCATATGTAATTTATGATATGCAGATAAACTGACCAAACAACACAATATTATCGCATCCACTATAGGGGAATATGTTTTTTCATAATCTATACCGGGCATTTGTGAAAAATCTTGTGCTACAAGTCGAGCTTTGTAGCATACAACTTCATTTTTCTCACAAATACCTAGCGGTATCCAACAAGTTTTACATCTTTTGGTGTACGGACTACAGGTCCAAAGACTTCACGTTTTGTAAGTGAGTCTAACTTAGCCTTCATGGCTTCTTCCCATTTTTGCCAATCATTTCTTTGTCGACATTCTTCAACTAATCTTGGCTCAAGATCCTTACTTTCATGCATGATATTTAATGCCACATTATATGCAAATATTTCGTTGACAATTGTCTTATTTCGGTCCCATTTCTTTCCTGTAAAGACATAATTTATCGAGATCTCGTTATTTTCACAATTTTCAGGTACCTGAATGTCTTCTGGCGTTAAAACTATATCAGAATTTTGAACAACTGCAGGTGTCTTTACTATGTCTTTTTCAACAGGAATAGTATTTACATCTTTTCTCTTTCGAGGATTTTTGTCTTTGGAATCGATAGGTCTGCCACGTTTCTAGTGTGTATTTGCTTCGGTGGTAATTTGTCCGACTAGGACCTCAATTTGAATTGGGGTATTTTTTGCTGGTATATAAGATTTGGTTATCCTCTTTGTATCGAAAAATGCATCAGGCAATTCATTTGCTATTCTTTGCAAATGTATAATCTTTTGAACTTCTAGTTCACATTGCCCTGATTGAGGATCTAAATGCATCAAGGATACATTCCAATTAAGTTCCTTTTCAGGAAGCTTATTCTCTCTCCCTAATGTTGGAAATTTTGATTCATCAAAATGACAATTCACAAACCGGGCTTTAAATACATCTCCAGTTTGTATCTCATGATACCTCACTATAGAGAGAAAATCATATCCAACATATATCCCCAATTTTCTTTGATGTTCCATTTTGGTGCGATTAGGTGGTGCAATGGGAACATATATCGCACATCCGAATATTCTTAAATGGGAAACATTTGGCTGGCCAAAAGCTAATTGCATAGGAAAGAACTGGTGGTAACTCGTTGGCCTCAAACGAATAAGTGCTGCGGCATGTAAAATAACATGCCCCCAAACCGAGGTTGGAAGATTTGTTCTCATAAGTAAGGGTCTAGCAATTAATTGGAGGTGTTTAATAAGTGATTCTGCTAACCCATTTTGCGTGTGAACATAAGCTACTGGATGTTCAACACTTATTCCATTAGCCATACAATAAGCATCAAAAGCTTGGGAAGTAAATTCATCAGCATTATCAAGACGAATTGCTTTGATTGGATTTCCTGAAAATTGTGCTTTTAATCGAATAATTTGAGCCAGTAATCTCGCAAACGCCAGGTTGCGAGAAGACAATAAGCACACATGTGACCATCTTGAAGATGCATCTATCAGGATCATAAAATATCTAAAAGATCTACATGGTGGATGAATAGGTCCACATATATCATCTTGAATCCTTTATAGAAATTTAGGGGACTCAAATCCAATCTTTACTGGTGATGGCCTTAAAATTAACTTTCCCTGAGAACATGCAGCACAACAAAATTCACTAGATTTAAGAATCTTCTGGTTCTTTAATGAATGTCCATCAGAATTTTCAATAATTCTCCGCATCATGGTTGTTCCCAAATGACCCAATCGGTCGTGCCAAGTTATGAATTCATTTGGACTAGTAAACTTCTGGTTTACAATGGCATGTGATTCAATCGCACTAATCTTGGTATAATATAACCCAAATGAAAGTGAGGGTAACTTTTCTAATATAACCTTTTTATTTAAATCATGAGTTATGATACATAAGTACTCATGATTTCTCTCATTCATAGTCTCAATATGATATCCATTTCGGCTAATATCTTTAAAGCTCAACAAGTTTCTTAGAGACTTGGTAGATAATAGTGCATTATTTATTATGAATTTTATTTCTCTAGGAAACAAAATTATAGCTCTTCCAGAGCCTTTTATCACATTGCCTGAGCCAATAATAATATTAATATATTCTTCTTTTGGCACAAAATGGGTAAAATATATATTACTTTTGAGAATGGTGTGCGAACTTGCACTATCCGCAAGGCAAATATCTTCACTGTATGTCCTTGCCATTCTCTTCAAAGACAAATAATAATAAAATGAGTAGAAGTATATGCGCATAAAATTATTTTCTTGATTGAAAATATTTTTCTAAGAAGTATAGCACATTCAATAATTTTAAAATTCATAAATATTTTATTAAACATTATTTATATATATTATTCAGATGCATAGAAAATAAAACTTAACAAGAAGTTCTTTACATTATTTATTTACATGAATACTTAACAATTTCACATATTAAACTATTCCATCATTGATCAAATGGCCAATATTTCCTTTAGGATCCTCAAAGAAATCAGATACATCATAATGAGTAGTAGAATTTTCAGCATCATTTGAAACGAAATTTGTTTCCTTTCCTTTATCATCATTTTTCAAAGATGCTTGATAAAGATCGACTAGGTGCCTTGGGGTACGACAGGTATGTGACCAATGACCCTTTTCACCACAACGGAAACATTTATCCTCTGTTGATTTATTTTGTCCATTATTCCTTTCTTTATCCCACTTCTGGTGAGATCCTTTGTGAACATAATTCCTTTTCCTTCCATAATTTTTCTTGCTACTAAAACCTTGCAATTTACCTCTTCTAGGGTAATGATTTGCCGCATTTATTTCAGGAAATGGGACGGCGCCAGCTGGGCATGCTTCATGATTTCTTAAAAGCAATTCATTGTTGCGTTCAGCAACAAGAAGGCAAAAAATTAACTCAGAATATTTTTTAAATCCTTTTTCTCGATACTGCTGCTGCAGGAGCACATTCGAGGCATAGAAGGTTGAGAAAATTTTCTCTAACATATCATTATCAGTTATCTTTTCCCCACATAATTTCATTCATGAGGTGATTCGAAACATTGTAGAATTATATTCATTTATGGATTTAAAATCCTGTAGACGCAAGTGCGTCCATTCATATCGGACTAGAGGAAGTATCACCGTCTTTTGATGATTGTACCTTTCTTCAAGGTCTTTCCACATATCTGCAGGATCTTTTAATGTGAGGTATTCATTTTTCAATCCTTCGTCAAGATGACAACGAAGGAAAATCATGGCTTTGGCTTTATCCTTTTGGGATGCATTATTTTCAGCCTTAATGGTATCTCCAAGATCCATTGAATCAAGATGGATTTCAGCATCTAATATCCATGATAAATAATTGTTTCCAAATATATCAAGAGCATTGAATTCAATATGAGAGAGTTTTGACATAATGAAAATTTATTACCTGAGTCTTCCTAAAATTTGATTAGAGTCTCGTGCTGATAACGTGTTGTAAAATAAATAATTAAGGAAGATATAATAAATATAAAATAAGAAGTATAAATAAAATACTATAGTGTTAATATTTACCCATATTAATATTTACCCATATAATATCTCAATATATTAATAGAAGTGATTTATATATATATCACTAATATATATAGTATCGTATATAAAAGAGAGAGAAAAGAGAGTATTAAGTATTAAAGTCTAAAAGAGAGAAGATTTTGTTATTGATTGTGTGTACCAAACTGAAATTACATTCCACTATTTATATTTTTGAGTAAAGTATCATTTTTGTCCCCAACGTTTAGGGTAAATTCCAAAATTGTTCTTAACGTTTCAATCGTCCTATTTAAGTCCCTAACGTTTCAAAACTGACTCAATGTTGTCCTGCCGTTAGGGATCCGTTAACAGAATTGACGGCGGGACAAAATTGAGACAATTTTGAAATGTTAGAGACTTAAATAAGACAAAAACGTTGGGGACAAAAATGATACATAGAAATAAATTTTAATTTTATTCTTCAATAATGAATTTTTTACTATACATAGTATTCAATTATTTTTTAATCACATCTAAGTAAATTATACTTAATCATATTACTTTTATTTTAAATAAATTATTTTTTTTATAATTTTACTCTTAAAGAATTTTAGTTATCATGAAATGTTTGTAGAATGACTAGTATATAAACTTGCAGAAAAAAATAATATATATACGATAAAATATAAATTATACCTTTTGTCTCTAATGTATCAAAATTCTTTAAAATTATAAAAAAAATAAATTTATTTAAAATGAAAGTAATGTGATTAAGTGTAATTTATTTAGATGTAATTAAAAAATAATTGAATATTATGTACAGTAAAAAATTAATGTTATTGAAAGATAAAATTGAATTAAAATTTATTTTTATATATCGTTTTTGTCCCTAACGTTTTCGTCCTATTTAAGTCCCTAACGTTTTATAATCGTCTCAATTTTGTCCTGCCGTCAATTTTGTTAACGGATCCTAACAGCAGGACAACATTGTCAATTTTGAAACGTTAAAGACTTAAATAGGACGATTGAAACGTTAGGGATAACTTTGGGACTTACCCCAAACATTGGGAACAAAAATGATACTTTACTCTATATTTTTTTGGGTGACATTCCACTATTTATAGAGGTAACATACTTGCTTTTTCAATACTTCTTTAATGTCATTCACTTTAGAGAATGTGAACTGCACATAATGAATGGGCATCCATATCATCACCTTATCACAACAGAAATCTGACCTGCTTATTTATTGCTGTAGGGGAGTGACCAATCAATGGATTTAGATTCTCTAAAGTTTAAATTTCATTTTAGAGAGTAAGGTGTGATCTTCTACCTTTGAATAGTTTCTCTTTTATATTTATTCTTGGTCTTACCTATGAAATAAATGGTGAGAAATCACACTTTACTATCTAAAGTGAAATTTAAACTTTAGAGGATCCAAATCCCCAACCACTTATTTCTGACGTGCATTTTATTTATTCTATTTATTTTTTATTATTATTATTTTTCAAACAAAGTAATTATGCATATACATTTTACATCATCCAGACTATATGCATACTTGTTCCACAACTCCAAATTAAATTGTACATATAATAAAAGTTTTTTATTTTAAAAAATACTTTAACTAAATTTTGAAAAATAATAATAATAAAATATGGATATATATTATATTAAATAATTTAATTAAATATGTTAAATTAAATAAAAACAATACACGTCAATTTTAAAAATTAGATCCTTTCAATTTTTTTATTTAAAAAAATAAAATGTAATCTCTTAACATATATTTTATTAATAAGAACAAGAAAAAATATAAAAAAATATTAAAATATTAAAAATTATATTTTATTATCTTAATTGATTTTTTTTTTAAAAAGATACATTTTTAGTAAATTTCTATCATCAAATTATTTATCATATACATAAAAAACCAACTTAAATAGTTATATTAAAAAAATAAAAATATTATTTATATACGAAAATTAATTACTATATATTTATTTAATTTTATTATATATTTTAGAGTGATAACTAATTCTAATATATACGTAATATAATTAAAAATTTTTAAAAAATAGATAACACAACGGTTCATTGCCAATAAGTAATAGCTCAAATGGCATAGTCTCCCGATACTCAATTAAAGTCTCCTATCTTTGGTAAAAAAAAAAAAAAAAACACAACGGTTCATTTAACCAGTTCGATGACCGGTTTGATTAATTTGCCCTTCTCTAATTCCTGTGACAGTGTTACTCCAGCAGCTTAGAATCGCTGCACCAGCTCAGTTTCCCGCGCCACCACCTCTTGCTACTCACTTGGTTCTTCTCCTGATTAAGGAAATTGAAGGAAGATGGAGTATGTGAGCCCTGAAGGACTTCGCTTGGACGGTCGCCGCCCCATGGAGATGCGGCAAATTCGAGCCGAGATTGGTGCTGTTTCCAGAGCTGATGGGTAATTCTTTTCGTGCTTTTCAAACCTCTTAATTTCCAAATTAGGGTTTGGCTAATGCGTGGTTTTTGTTTTTGGAACCAGTTCTGCTATTTTTGAGATGGGTAACACCAAAGTGGTTGCTGCTGTATATGGCCCCAGAGAGGTAAATAACTTTTCAATTTGCATTTCAGCATTATTTGATATGATTGCTGTATTAACTTGTATGCCTTTCAGGTCCAAAATAGGAGCCAGCAAATGAGTGACCAGGCTTTGGTGAAAAACAATTTTTTTCTTATCAAGTTATTATGCATTTTGTGTCTAGGTAGTGTATTTTGCTGGATACCTAATTGCTGTCTCTCTATCTACATGCTTCTCATCATCTCTGTAGATTCGATGTGAGTACAGCATGGCTAACTTTAGCACTGGAGATCGCAAGAGGAAACCAAAGGGTGACAGGTTTTCTCATATGCTCTTGCTTAAATTTAATTCCTAGTTCTTTTTTGTTTGGGCACTGTTTTTAGTTATTTATAATGTTGAAATAGTAGCTCAAGACTGAATTGGATGATGCAAATAATGCTAATATTATGAAACAGAACACTGAACAATATGTCAGCAGTACATAACATTCTAATTTCAATCTGTAGCAGTAGAATATGTAATGTGTCAATTAGAACAGTGCAATGATGAATTTGGAGAACACTAGAATCTTTGTCCCACAGTTAAATTTAGCAACCAAACGAAGGAGTCACTGAGATATGTAAGTAGCCAACATGAGCAACTAATCACTGATGTGTCCAAGTGAAGGGTCTTTAAGATATCTCGGTCTGAGAAGAGTTGACAGTACAGAAGAGAATTTGGAAAGGAAGGAGAAACTTAGGGCATACCATTCCCCACCAATATACATCTTATGACACTTTAACTTTTTCTTTTTGATTGTGTTAAACTGGTTCTTATGGCCAAATTGCCAGGTTCTTTAACACTAGGAGAATGACCTCTTGCTCTTCTTTTTCTGACGGGATTTTTCTCTTGCTACAGGAGATCAACTGAAATTTCTATGGTTATTCGACAGACTATGGAAGCATGCATAATGACACATTTAATGCCTCGTTCCCAGGTTCCATTTTACACAGCTTCTGGAATCTCTTTTTCATTAATGTAAATTGTATATTTATTGTTTGTATGATTCATATATGTCATTTGCAGATAGATATTTATGTCCAAGTTCTCCAAGCAGATGGTGGTAAGTTAAAACCTTATAATGGGATCTTGTTATCACCATTTTTCCTCATGATAAATATTTGTTTATCTTGTGCTCTTCTAATAATTTATCTTCTGTTAAATCTTTCTAGTATTAACAAATGATTCTTTAGTTTCTTTGAAGCCCTTCATTATTGACCATTAACTAACTCTTTTCCCCAATATTCCTTGTGTAGGAACTAGATCTGCATGTATCAATGCTGCAACTTTGGCCCTTTCTGATGCTGGGATCCCCATGTGTGATCTTGTAACTTCATGTAGTGCTGGATACCTTAATAGCACCCCTTTGCTTGGTATGCACCTATTTTACTTGACTTTTCAAATGGCTAAATGCAAGTTTGTGTTTTCTTTTAAACTGCTCATCTTTTGTTTTAGCTTTGCAACTTTGTAATTATTGAAACTTGTTGTATGAATATGGACAGATTTGAACTACGTAGAAGACAGTGCTGGAGGTCCTGATGTAACTGTTGGAATTCTGCCAAAGTTGAATAAAGTGACACTTCTTCAGGTTAATTTTCATTGCATCATTTTGTTTTTCGGATTTCTTATAGTCAACAGTGTAAAGTTAGTTTTAGACCTTTTTTTTTGTTACCCCAATATGCATTCTTTCTTTTGTTGCTGGCTGTAGATGGATTCTAAACTACCGATTGACATTTTGGAAAATGTTATGCAACTGGCAACTGAAGGCTGCAAAGCAGTTGCAAATTACATCCGTGAAGTAAGTGCTGTACCTCAATTTTGTGATCACCTTCAAAGGAATCAAATCATGGCCTATTGATTTCTTAGCTTAATTCCTGATCTCTGTCCTGCTTAGCAGATTCTATTAGAGAACACAAAGCAACTGGAGTATCGACGGGGTGTATAATTCAGTGGCTGAAGTGATGTGTCCTTTTTGCTATCTACCTGGAAATATTTTTGGCATGTGGGTTGTTTGTGAAACAAGAAATGCAGAGCTTGATGTTCTTATAAATTCATTTTGTCTTGTACTTTCAGTGTTCCCTGTATTTTAGCAAAGTCTGAATTAAATGTTTGACTTATTGACTGAAAGAAAATAGAGAGAATTAAAAGTTCCCCTGGATTCTGATTCTTAGGCTGTAAATCTTTCCAGATGAATTTGTCAACAGAATTTTGATGATGCCGTTCATTTCTTCTTTGGCCAACATATTCAATTTTCCCGTCTTAATAAATAATAATGATTACGAAAGCTATTTGTAATTTATATTTACATATAGTTTATTTATTTATTTTGAATTGAAACTGGTCACTAGGGTTGAATAAAATCAATATTATCCTACAGTGACCGTTATTAAGAAAAAAAAAAGACAAGAATAATGTTACAGAGAAACCCAATTCCTCCATTTTAGAGAAATTAATAAATAGAATATTTACCAGCGAAAATGATTGATTGCTGGTTATAACTTTGAATAAAATAGATACACCACCATGTTCACTGAATCAAAAAGTATGCATAGAACTAACTTGGGTTGGCTGAGTGGTTCACTTGTCCACTTAAGCAAGTGTTACGGATCCGAATTACGCCTTATGTATGCAATAACCCATTGCCAGAATGCCAGTGACAGATCCTTAAATGGAGCTTAGATATGTGGTGGATTAGTCCTTAACCAAAAAACTGAAAAAAGTTCCATTAATATTACTTAATTAACACTTTACACCACCATTGAATTCATTACATTCCAAGGTCAATAATGTCACTAACAATGACTAAATCCCCATAATGGTCCCCGAGATTGACGCTGTGCACCAAAATTGTCCCTGAGATTCCAATTGCACCAATTACGTCCCTGAGATTGGAAAATTTGCACCATAGTGATCCCTGACCCGTTTTCCGTTAACGGCGCGCTGACGTGGCTTGATGACGTGGATTTTTGGTGACACGTGTCACCTCATGGTTTGGCCACGTGTAACGGTATGATGACGTGTCGGTCAACGACACGTGGCAAGCCGACGTGGATGGGTATGCCACGTGTCACAATGCTATTTTGCCACGTGTCAGATTATGCCACGTGTCGCAATGCTATTTGTCCACGTGTCATCCACGATGTCATCGTTACATGTGTACCAAATTGGTCCCTTACTTTGCATCTAATGACTCATTTTAGTCCCTAAAATTGAATGTCGTGCACCAAATTAGTCCCTTCATCAGTTTTTTCTCATTTTTTTTTATAAATTTAAAATTCTCATTATATATTTGAATACACTAATTTTAATTTTATCTTTTCACAAGTTATTTAAATACAAGTGTTTTTATAAAATATTTTTAAAATATTAGTTTTAATTATACAATTTTTTTCTACAATATTTTATTAAAAGAATTATGTGACATATTGATATTGATTTAATAAAGAGTGTAAGTTAAGAGTTTAATACTATGGTATCTACTCCAATGAAGATTTAATGATTATCTTCATGTGAAGATACATCATTTTGACCATTGGATGATAGATTGTAGGGCTTGATTTTATTTGAAGTAAAATTGTTACCTTTATGTAAAGTGTTGCTAAATAAATAAGTTACACTTTTTAAACAAGGATCATCATGAGAAGATGTTTTTGGCATTTTCATGGGAGTAGTTGCCTAATAATATTCCTTAATACAATTTTTTTAATATTTAACACTTTAATAAATATTTTAAGAATACTTGATAAGACACTTATTAACTAATATAAATTTATTATTCTCATCCATTTTAAGAATGTTCGATTTTCTATATAATTAACTTCTCACTAAATTAATAAGATAGATTTATACTGTCGATTATAATAATTCATTTTATCTATAACTTGTTAGGCGGCTTTTTCATATATTACACTATTAATTAATATAAGTACTTATTATAACTATGACTTGAACAATATTAAAACAGATACAAATAAACACAAGAGGCAATAATAAAGTTTTGGTTTTAGTTAACATGTACACCAATGATACAAGTTAACATTATTAATTAAAAAATTTATTATAATATAATTAAAATTAGTGTATAAAAAAATATAAAAACTTTTAAATTTATAAAAAAATGAGAAAAAACTGATGAAGGGACTAATTTGGTGCACGATATTCAATTTCAGGGACTAAAATGAGTCATTAGATGCAAAGTAAGGGACCAATTTGGTGCACATGTAACGATGACATCGTGGATGACACGTGGACAAATAGCATTGCGACACGTGGCATAATCTGACACGTGGCAAAATAGCATTGTGACATGTGGCATACCCATCCATGTCAGCTTGCCACGTGTCGTTGACCGACACATCATCATATCGTGACACGTGGCCAAACCATGAAGTGACACGTGTCACCAAAAATCCACGTCATCAAGCCACGTCAGCGCGCCGTTAACGGAAAACGGGTCAGGGACCACCCGTTAACGGAAAACGGGTCAGGGACCACTATGGTGCAAATTTTCCAATCTCAGGGACGTAATTAGTGCAATTAGAATCTCAGGGACAATTTTAGTGCACGGCGTCAATCTCGGGACCATTACGGGGATTTAGTCCACTAACAATACTAAGTATTATTAGCATCCTAAGCAACAATTACGTAATCTGCTGCTATGTTACTATTAATTAATAGCAACACATCCAAAACATATGTGGTGCATGTTGCGCCTGCTATATATATGATTAGCAATTGATATTGGATTATTTATGCATATAACAAGAGTGAGTAGTGGGGCCAGAAATTTTTTACCGGTTGTCTCAGCAAGAGAATAAATTGGTTGCCGTGTTTCCATGTATAGTACTGCTGCCTCTCCATTATATTTATAGTAGTGTATACATCCTTGATGGCCTTCTTGTTGTTATGCTTAGTGGGTTTAAGTCACACAAAATGTGATTTTGAGGCTATCTTCAACTTCGGGGATTCAAACTCAGACACTGGTGGTTTCTATGCAGGTTTTCCCGCACAGTCTGCTCCTTTTGGAGTTACTTTCTTCAAAAAACCAGCTGGCCGAGCTTCCGATGGCAGACTCATGATTGATTTTCTTGGTAATCTTTCATATTCTTTCTTCCTTAGTTGGTTTTTTGTCATCAACCATTTATAAACCAAGGGCAGACTTATCTGGTTATTCATTGATACTAAATTACTAATATTAATAATTATATTTTACATTTGATTTGGCAGCTCAAGCTCTTGGATTGCCATTTTTGAGTCCCTATCTGCAATCAATAGGATCAAACTTCAGACATGGGGCCAACTATGCAACATTGGCATCCACTGTGCTTATTCCTAACACTTGTTTGTTTGTCAGCGGGATCAGCCCTTTCTCTCTTGCTATCCAGCTCAACCAAATGAAGCAATTTATAACCAGAGTCCTTGAATTTCATCAAGAAGGTGCAAAATGTACAAAGTTTCTAGTTCCCAAATTTTATTTATTATTTCACCCGTTCCACAAAGACAAAGTGGCATATTAACAAATCCATGTATCTAGATATAAATTATGCCTATATACACTAGCTCTGAATAGAACACTTTGTTCAAATAAACAGTTATTTAAGAATGGAAGCAGTATTATAGGAGCTTACTAGTTTTCTTTTAACAATGCCAAAACTGGCACCCCTTTTCTTGTGTTATCATCATCAATATAATAATTATAAAATAGAGATAGGAGTTATAGGATTAGTATTTTTTTTTTGGTCAAGCGGATTGGACAGCCCTCAATCCTAGCCATTACATCCATGTTTCACATACCCACACAACACACTCACACACACTACCATGGGTTCTTAAACAACAACCAGCCTCAGCTGGGATTTGAACCCGGTGCACCTCCTAGCAAGGCAAACATAATTGCCACTCAACCAAGCATTGCGGTGCAGATTAGTATTGTTTAGAATTGATGAGGTGTCCTATTAATAGAATATTTCAGAGTATCCGAGTCTTGTGAACAAGAGTATTTCAGTACAATTAATTTTACTTTTCTTAGCTTTAACCCTTTTAAGTTCTTGCTTTTAGAATTAACTTTATTTTAGTTCACAACATCTTGCAGAAGCCAAGCTTCCTTCACCGGATATATTCGGAAAATCGCTTTACACATTCTACATTGGCCAAAATGACTTCACTTCCAACTTAGGTGCCATTGGTGTAGGTGGAGTGAAGCAGAAATAGGTGCCACAATTAAGGTGAGACTCAACACCAACACAGATCTATTATTAAATAACAAAATAATAGTTCAGACATTGATGAATTTGGATGTATGGTTTCCTTTGAAAGAGACATTGAGACAGACTAGAGAGACTCTCTCTGATGTACACACTGTTCTGTTAGAGCTCTTTCAGCATCCAACTTCTCATGGTTCAAATCAAACACTTCTCCTTCATATCTATATATAAGTTTAATCACTTCTCAAAACGGTTTATATATTCTTTGGAACACGGATAAAGTATGGCACGAAAGCATGTTGCGGATATGGAGGGGGAAAGTACAATTTCGCAGAGTGACAGCAACAGCATGTGATGATCCTTACAACTACGTAACCTGGGATGGGATCCATGCAACAGAAGCTGCAAACAAGCTTGTTACCTATGCCATTCTCAATGGTTCCTATTCTGATCCCAACTTCCCTCTTCAGGAACATTTTAAATCGATTTGTCTCACGTTCATATTTAGTTTCGATGCGCCACAGTTTTTGCAATGAAGCCACTAAAACTAAGAGAAAGTGACAAAATGTCATGAATTCAGGCCGTATTATTCCTTAAGCATAATATTATTTGATATAAATTAAAGATGAAAAAAACAAAAAAAAACAAAAAAGAGTATAAAAAAGCTACGTGCTTATGGACTACTGAGTACTTACAACAATCTTGTATTGGGCAAGTCAGCAATCTCCTCAGCTACCAACTTATGCTTGCTTACTTTAATTAGTCCCGGTAAAGATTAGGGTGCACATGGGCGGGTCAAGCCGAGTTTGATGTGACCCAGATCCGACTCGAAATATACACTGGGTCTATTTATTAGATCCGAACCTGGCCCTAGACCCGATGAAACCAATACACTTTCGGGCCACAATTATACCGGGTGAAAACTGGGTAAAAATCGGGTGAAAATCGGGCCGTTAACATTACATTACGTTGATACCTTCTTGTAAGTTAGCATGTAAAAATATCCAAATTTCCAAGACTCCAACCATTATTTAACATGGTAAAATTCAGTTAGAAAAATATAACAAGAACTAACCCTTCTTCACAATTAAAGCATAACCACAATCAATACTAATATTGTCTAATAATACCAAATATTTAAATCAATACAAATAACACAATATTATGCATTAGTCTAAAGTCTTATACATTCTAAACATAAAACATTAACTTATAGTCTTATAATGACTAATAACACAAAATATTAAGATTTACAATACTTAAATTCCATATAAGAATAGTCATGATTCAACACTAATAAGTAATAACACACAATATTAATTGTGTATGATGACTGGGCCACCGGGCCGACTTTGGGTGACCCGAGCTATGGCCCGGACCCGACCCAAAATAATGACCAGGTCTATTTTTGAGACCCTTACCCGGCTCTAAACCCGATGAAATCACACCAAATTAGCCCCTAAAGTGTTCGGGACCGGGCCGGGCTTTTGGACCGGGTCGAGTCATGTGCACCCCTAGTAAAGATCCCCAAAAGAAAAAAAAGTTTAATTATTTTGCAAGTCCCTATGACTTTACTGAATGTTTAATTAAGTCTTTATATTTTTTTAATTGGATCTGTATACGTTAATTTTTTTAATTAAATTTCTACCGTGACAAAAAACGTTTAAAATAACAGAATATTCTATTAAAAAAATGAATATTCTCTTTTTTGGGATAAAAAATCTAGTGATTGGACACTTTCATATTTCAAAAATTTCAAAAAAATCCTTTTCATTTGAACCTCACGTTCACATATCCCTAATAGGGCTGGCAATAGATAAGGTATGGTAGGATTTGGACTCTATCTGAAAGGAATTTTCCAACAGTAGTTCTTATCGCAGAAGAACAGAAAGAAAGAAAGGGAAATTGAAAAGGGAAGAAAAGCTAAAGAATAGAAGTATTGAATTTAGTTTTTCAGTAAAACAAAATGAGTCATCCCTTCAATAGAGTTTCCCATCTCTACTTATATAGCACTTTTAAAATCAAAATTAGTTCTCTAATTATCATAATTAATCATCCTTAATCTCAACACCTCCCTCAAACTCGAGCTTGGCCTTGGGACAACTCGCAGTTTGAACCTCAGTCTTTCAAATGTGGAGGCTGTCAAAGGTTTAATAAGAAGATCAGCAACCTGGTTTGTCCCTGGAATATGCATAACATGTAACTGTTTTTGATTTATCTTGTCCCTGATTAATTGTACTTCAAGCTGGAAATGTTTAGTCTTGTCATGTAACACAGGATTTGCCATTAACAAAACAGTGCTTAAGTTGTCACAATATATCGTTGGAGCAGTTTGAAGCTTGACATCCAGTTCTTCTAGCAAATGCTTGAGCCATTGTACCTCAGCTTCACAAGCTGCTACACTCCTAAATTCTGCTTTAACAGAGGAACGACTTATAGTCGGTTGTTTCCTGCACATCCAAGAAATTAAGTTAGCCCCAAAATACACACAATACCCTGACACTGACTTTCTATCTTCTAGATCTGTAGCCTAATCTGAGTCTGCAAATCCATATAATCTCATATCATCGCTTCTGTGCAGGACTAAACCATGATGCTGTGTGCCTCTCAAATATCTTAACACCTGCTTTGCTGCCTTCCAATGAGCTAAGAGGGGAGAATGTATAAATTGACTAATTTTTGCCACAGCAAAAGAGATATCTGGTCTTGTGATGCATAAATATTGTAGAGATCCTACAACAGTTCGATAAAGCTTTGGATCTTCAAAACTCTCTGAACCTGCTGACAACAATTGTAGCGAAGAAACCATAGGGGTTGGCATAGAGCTAGCTTGCGCCATCCCCAATTTTGACAATAAATCTGTAATATATTTGGTTTGTGAGAGATGCAAAGTTCCATTTTCAGTTTTGTGAATCTCAACCCCCAAAAAATAGCTTAAGTCACCTAAATCTTTTAATGAGAAAACAGTGTCCAATTTCTTAATCATGTCAGCCACACAATGTAAATTATTGCCAGTAATTATAATGTCATCCACATAACAAAAAATATAAATAATTGAATTGGTATGTTTCTTTATAAACAAAGAATTATCAGACTTGACATTATTGAAACCAAAAGAGTGCAAAGTGGTGCTTAACTTAATGAACCACTCTCTAGGAGCTTGTTTCAAGCCGTAGAGAGATTTATGCATCCTACAAACATGTGTGTCAGAATTTTCTTCAAAGCCAATCGGCTGTGACATGTAGATTATTTGATGTAAATTCCCACTCAAAAAGGCATTGTTGAAATCAAATTGTCTTATTACCCAATTTCGAGAAAGAGCTAAGCTTAAGATTAGTCTAATTGTTGTAGGTCTAATTACCGGACTAAAAACTTGTTCAAAGTCAAAACCTTCTTCTTGGTGAAAGCCTTGAGCCACTAACCTAGCTTTATACTTGTGAATGGATCCATTAGGGTGTCTTTTAATGGTAAAAACCATTTGCAACCTATAATTTTTGCATTTTCTGGCTTAGGCACTAAAGACCAAGTATTGGTTCTTTGTAGAGCTTGAAACTCTTCTATCATCGCCTCTTTCCAACAAGGAATACTGAGGGCAACATGAGCTGTTTTAGGAGGGTGTTCATCACTAGTTTTGGACCGAATAGAAGAAAAAAATACTTTTGGTTTAGATGAACCTGTTTTAGACCTTGTCATCATAGCATGAGTATTGTGAGGAGTAATTGGTTGTGAATGGTGTGATGTTGTAGAGGGTTGAGTGTTAGAGGATTCTATAGGTCGAAGAACAATCTCTATGCCAGAAGTGGGTTGTATTGGGCCTTGTGGCTGTGTTGGAGTAGGATTGTGGCTAGGACCAAAAGCATCCTCTAATTGATGGCTTGGATAGTCATTAGTTGTGACAGAAGGAACACCTTTAATTGTATGTGAACTAAGTAGAGTGTCTTGCTCATTTAAGGTGCATGGATTTTGATGAGTGGCGGAAGTTACATGGGGAACAACCGTAGGAATAGGGTACTTTGAAAAATAAAAGGAACTATCTGCATCCTTCTTAGTTAAGTCAAGCTCATTAGTAACAGATTTAGAGAGAAATAAGTCAGAATAAGGAAACTAAGATTCATCAAATTTAACATTCCTAGTGATATATATTCGTCCATTGGGTGATAGACATTTATAGCCTTTGTAATTAGGGGCATATCCAAGAAACACACACTTATGTGATCTATAGTTTAATTTATTCTGATTAAAAGGTGTAAGAAGAGAAAAAGTATGCGCTACCAAAGATTTTGAGAGATTGATAATCAGGTTTCTGTTTAAATAAGACCTCAAAAGGTGATTTTTGTGACAAAATAGGAGTTGGTAACCTATTTATCAAATAAGTAGCTGTAACAGCTTCATCCCAAAAAATCTTTGGCATTTGAGCAGTGGATAACATGGCTAAACTCATTTCTATTAAATTCTGATGTTTTCTCTCAGCTCTTCTATTTTGTTGGGGAATATATGGACATGAAAAACGATGTTGAATACCCTCTTGTGCAAGGTATGTAGAAAAAACTTTAGAAGTGTACTCACCGCCATTATCTGACTGTAAAGCCTTTAATTTGCAATCAGTTTGGTTTTCTATAAAATTTTTATATTGAATGAAAGCTGTAAAAACTTGAGATTTGTGAGATAGTAAAAAAGTACATGTATATCTGGAAAATGCATCAATAAATGTAACATAATACTTGTAACCAAGATGAGAAATAATGGGAGATGGTCCCCAAACATTCGTATAAACCAATTGCAATGGTGAAGTGTAAACAGTTAAAGAATCACTATATGGAATAGAATGCATTTTAGCTTGAACACAATTTTCACAAAGACTAGGCTTCTTATTATCAGCACTATTATCAAAAGGAATGTTACATTGTGATAGAACAAGATGTACAGTTTTGGTGGCAATGTGTCCTAATCTCTTATGCCACAAATCAAAAGAAGGAAGAGAGATAGAGAAAGCTTTAGGACATGAATTTGTTTGTGAATGATAAGGGACAACAATATTAGAAAACCGATATAAACCTCCTTGCCTAAAACCTTGTAGTAGAACCTTCTTGGTGAACTGACATTTAACAAGACAATAAAAGGTATGAAATTCAAAATAAACAAAATTATCCTCAGCAAATTTAGAAACAGAGATCAGAATCTTGGTTATATGAGGACAGTGAATTAGCTTTTGTAGAGAGAACCATCTTTTAGAAGATAAAGAATACAAAAAGGAGTGTCCAACATTAGATATAGAAATACCTGTTCCATTACCTATCTACACTTGTTCTGGCCCTGTGTATTCAGATGATGCAATCAAGTTAGATTGAGAATCGGTTACATGATGAGATGCACCTGTATCGGGATACCAAGCTGGGTCAGAGATAGTAGATGGCGCAACAAGAAATGCAGTAGGGTTGTGAAAAGTATTTGTAGGTGGAGGAGGAGTAGTTGCAATAGAATTCACTTGGGATGGAGTGGAAGCAATCGATGAAAGAGAGTTGTAATTGTTCATTTGAGTGCCATAATTTTGTGACGGTGGGGGAATCTGTTGATCAAATCTATGAAAACAGTGCCAAGCAATGTGTCAAAATCGGCCACATACTTGGCATTGAGGTCGTGGTTGTTGATAAAAGGACCTGCCACCTCTAAAAGGTCGACCTCCACCTCTCCCCTTTCCTCGCATCGGATTGCCTCTCATAGTATTTGACATAGAAGGAAAAGAACTTTGAGTAAAATTAGCTTGTACAAGAACATTATCTGGCTTTCTGAACTTATTCATCATATCATCATGAGTCAATACCAGAGTTTGCACTTCACAAAGACTATACATTTTAGGTTTCGCATTGATTGTGATTAAAAGACTTTGATAGTCTTCATTTAAACCCTCAAGAATAGCTTTTACATGTTTCTCTGTCGAAAGAGGGTAACCTAAGGCTGCCAAAGAATCAGCAAGGCTTTTAATTTTTGAGATATAATCCTGATCAGACATACCATGTTTCTTGACCAATTTGAGTTGTGCTTTGAGTTGTTTAACCCTATACTTGATGGATTTCTCGAAATATTCTTCAATCTTTCCCCAAATTTCATAAGCAAAGATGCACCCAACCATTTTACCTTTGAAATCAGAATCCATAGATGCGAGCATCCATGAGCTGAGATTATAGTCGTCCTGCCTCCATTGTTTGAATTGTTGAGATTCAATCCGAGCTTACTGATTTGCCGTCGAATCAAATTGAGGAGGAATTCGTGTTGGATGGAGATGATCTTCAAGATCTTGTCCTCGAATTGAAAAGAGAGCTTGCTGTTGCCAAGTCTTATGATTATTCTCACCAAGTTTGTCACTAATCGGGTGAAAGGGTTTTTGATTGAAGAAATTTGGGGGAAAATTGTTGATAACAGAAGAGGGAAGAGGAGTGTTGTTGGAATTGGAATTGGCAGAGTCTTCGTTGGGAGAAGTCATGGATCAAACACCTGTTACTCTTGATACCATGAAAGGAATTTTTCAACAGTAGCTCTTATCGCAGAAGAATAGAAAGAAAGAAAGGGAAATTGAAAAGGGCAGAAAATCTAAAGAATAGAAGTATTGAATTTAGTTTTTCAGTAAAACAAAATAAGTCATCCCTTCAATAGAGTTTCCCATCTCTACTTATATAGCACTTTTAAAATCAAGATTAGTTTGTTATGAAATAACTAAATAAATAAATAAATAAGGAAGAGGTAATATAAAATAAGGAAGAATAATTAGATAACAATATTCACCACAATTACTATCTCAATATAATAGAGATGATTAATATATTTACTAATATTATATATAAAGAGTAAGAGAGAGGAGTATTCAAAATACTTGTAAAATAAAGAAAGAGAGAAAATATAAGAGAGAGAACGTTGCTATTATTGATGCTGTATAAAGAGAGAGAATAGTATTTGTTATTGATGGTAGTGTGTTTTCATTGAGAGGCTTAAGTCTCTATTTATATGTGTACATGATGACACATTTTTAAACTACATTTAACAGAGTCATCCTTGATAAACTAAGCTTCAATGGAAATGGGCATCCACATCAGTACTTATCACAACACTCCCCCTTGAATGACTATTTAGGATTATTGTCTCGTTAAAACCTTACTAAAGAAAAACCCAGTAGGAAAAAAACCTTAGTGAAGGAAAAAGAGTACAATATCCTTTGGTGATGGAGACTGCCTCATTAAAAACCTTGTCAAGAAAAACCAAATGGGAAAAAACCTGACCAAGGAAAAAAGAGTACAGTCTCCCCCTCTTGTTGACATTAGTTAATGTCTCGAAATCGGCGCATCCCAATCTCATGTACCAATCTTTCAAAGGAGGATTTTGGGAGTGACTTTGTAAATAAATCTGCTAGATTGTGACTTGAGCGGATCTGTTGGATAGCAATTGTCCCTTGATTTTGAAGATCATGAGTAAAGAAGAATTTGGGAGAAATATGCTTTGTTCTATCACATTTGATATATCCGCCTTTAAGTTGGGCAATACATGCTGTATTATCTTCAAACAGGACAGTTGGAGCTATCTTATGATCAATCAGTCTAAATGATGACAGAGTATATTGGATCAAATTCCTGAGCCAAAAACACTCGCGACTTGCTTCATGAATCGCTAGTATTTTGACATGATTAGAGGATGTTGCAGCAATCGTCTGTTTTGTGGACATCCATGATATAGCTGTTCCACCAAATGTAAAAAGGTATCCTGTTTGAGATCTCCCTTTATGTGGATCAGACAAGTAGCCAGCATCTGCATAGCCAACTAGTTGTGACTTGGATCCATAGGGATAAAACAATCCCATATCAACCGTTCCATGAAGATATCGAAAGATTTGCTTGATTACACTCCAATGTCTTTTGGTTGGAGAGGAACTATACCTTGCTAGTAGATTCACCGCGAATGATATATCAGGTCGCGTATTATTAGTAAGATACATTAGCGCTCCAATGGCACTAAGATATGGTACTTCAGGACCAAGGATATCTTCATTCTCTTCTTTAGGACGGAATTGATCCTTTTCCACATCCAAAGATCTTACGATCATTGGGGTACTCAAGGGATGTGACTTATCCATATAAAATCTTTTCAAGATCTTTTCTGTGTATGTTGTTTGATGAATAAAGATCCCATTTTTTATATGCTCGATCTGCAGGCCGAGACAAAATTTAGTCTTTCCAAGATCTTTCATCTCAAACTCTTCTTTTAGAGTTTTTATAATTGTTGGAATCTCTTCAGGAGTTCCAATGATATTTAAATCATTAACGTACACAGCAATTATAATGAATCCAGATGCAGATTTCTTTATGAAAATACATGGACAGATATCATCATTCTTGAATCCATTTTTGGCCAGATACTCCACATTCGTCCAGATTGCTTTAGACCGTATAAAGATCTTTGCAATTTAACTGAGTATAACCCTTGCGAATATTCACTAGATGGTTTAGATATCTTTAGTCCTTCAGGAATTTTCATATAGATATCCCGATCTAATGAGCCGTATTAGTAGGCTGTTACCACGTCCATTAAATGCATATGCAGTTTATAATATGCAGATAAACTGACCAAATAACGCAATGTTATCGCATCCACTACAGGGGAATACGTTTCTTTATAATTTATATCGGGCCTTTGTGAAAAACCTTGTGCCACAAGTTGGGCTTTATAGCGCACAACTTCATTTTTCTCATTTAGTTTTCTCACAAATGCCCATCGGTATCCAACAGGTTTTACATCTTCAGGTGTACGGACTACAGTTCCAAAGACTTCACGTTTTGCAAGTGAGTCTAATTCAGCCTTCATGGCTTCTTCCCATTTTGGTCAATCATTTCTTTGTCGACATTCTTCGACTGATCTTAGCTCACGATCCTTACTTTCATGCATGATATTTAATACCACATTATATGCAAATATTTCATTAACAATTGTCTTATTTCGGTCCCATTTCTCTCCTGTAAAGACATAATTTATCGAGATCTTGTCATTTTCACAATTTTCAGGTACTTGAATGTCTTTTGGCGTTAAAATTATATCAGAATTTTGGACAACTGCATGTGTCTTTACTATGTCTTTTTCAACAGGAATAGTATTAACCTCTTTTCTCTTTCGAGGATTTTTGTCTTTGGAACCGACAGGCCTGCCACGCTTCTGGCGTGTATTTGCTTCGGTGGCAACTTGTCCTATTGGGACATCAATTCGAATTGGGGTATTTTCCGCTGGTATATAAGATTTGGTTATCCTCTTTGTATCGAAAAATGCATCAGGCAATTCATTTGCTATTCTTTGCAAATGTATAATCTTTTGAACTTCTAGTTCACATTGCCCTGATGATCGAGGATCTAAATGCCTCAACGATGGTGCATTCCAATTAAGTTCCTTTTCAGGAAGCTTATTCTCTCCCCCTAATGTTGGAAATTTTGATTCATCAAAATGACAATCCACAAATCGGGCTTTAAATACATCCCCAGTTTGTATCTCAAGATACCTCACTATAGAGGGAGAAACATATCCAACATATATCTCCAATTTTTTTGGAGTCCCATTTTCGTGCAATTAGGTGGTGCAATGGGAACATATTTTGCACACCCAAATATTCTTAAATAGAAAACATTTGGCTACTGGCCAAAAGCTAATTGCATAGGAGAGATATGGTAACTCGTTGGCCTCAAACGAATAAGTGCTGCGGCATGTAAAATAGCATGCCCCCAAACCGAAGTTGGGAGATTTTTTCTCATAAGTAAGGGTCTATCAATCAATTGGAGGCGTTTAATAAGTGATTCTGCTAACCCGTTTTGTGTGTGAACATAAGCTACTGGATGTTCACATTTATTCCATTAGCCATACAATAAGCATCAAAAGCTTGGGAAGTAAATTCACCAGTATTATCAAGACGAATTGCTTTGATTGGATTTTCTAAAAATTGTGTTTTTAATGGAATAATTTGAGCCAGTAATCTCGCAAACGCCAGGTTGTGAGAAGACAATAAGCACACATGTGACCATCTCGAAGATGCGTCTATCAAGACCATAAAATATCTAAAAGATCCACATGATGGATGAATAGGTCCACATATAACACCTTGAATCCTTTCTAGGAATTTAGGGGACTCAAATCCAATCTTTACTGGTGATGGCCTTAAAATTAACTTCCCTTGAGAACATGCAGCACAACAAAATTCACTAATTTTAAGAATCTTCTGGTTCTTTAGTGAATGTCCATGGGAGATTTCAATAATTCTCCGCATCATGGTTCTTCCCGGATGACCCAATCGGTCGTGCCAAGTTATGAATTCATTTGGACTAGTAAACTTCTGGTTTACAGTAGCATGTGATTCAATTGAACTAATCTTGGTATAATATAACACAGATGAAAGTGAGGGCAACTTTTCTAATATAACCTTTTTATTTAAATCATGAGTTGTGATACATAAGTACTCATGATTTCCCTCATTCATAGTCTCAATATGATATCCATTTCGGCGAATATCTTTAAAGCTCAACAAGTTTCTTAGAGACTTGATAGACAATAGTGCATTATTTATTATAAATTTTGTTCCTCTAGGAAACAAAATTATAGCTCTTCCGGAGCCTTCTATCACATTGCCTGAGCCAATAATAGTATTAACATATTCTTCTTTTGGCACAAGATGGATAAAATATATATTACTTTTAAGAATAGTGTGCGAACTTGCACTATCCGCAAGGTAAATATCTTCAGAATATGTCCTTGCCATTTTTCTTCAAAGACAAATGATAATAATAATAAAATGAGTAGAAGTACATGCACAGTAAAATTATTCACACGAATACTTAACAAACACACATATTAAACTATTCCATCATTGATCAAATAGCTAATATTTCCTTCAGGATCCTCAAAGAAATTAAATACATCATAATGAGTGGTGGAATTTTCATCATTTGAAACAAAATTTATTTCCTTTCCTTTGTCATCTTTTTTCAAAGATGCTTGATAAAGATCAACTAGGTGCTTTGGGGTACGACAAGTACGTGACCAATGGCCCCTTTCTACTACAACGGAAGCATTTATCCTCAATTGATTTACTTTGCCCAATATTTCTTTCTTTATCCCACTTTTGGTGAGATCTTCTCTTTTGAACATAATTCCTTTTCCTTCCATAATTTTTCTTGTTATCAAAATCTTGCCATTTACCTCTTCTGGGGTTATAATTTGCTGAATTTACTTCAGAAAATGGGGCGGCGCCAGCTGGGCGCACTTCATAATTTCTTAAGAGCAACTCATTGTTGCGTTCAGCAACAAGAAGGCAAGAAATTAACTCAGAATATTTTTTAAATTCTTTTTCTCGATACTGCTGCTGCAGGAGCACATTCGAGGTATGGAAGGTTGAGAAAATTTTCTCTAACATTTCGGGCTTGAGAAAGTATCACCGTCTTTTAATGATTGTACCTTTCTTCAAGGTCTTTCCATAGATCTGCAGTATCTTTTAATGTGGGATATTCATTTTTCAATCATACGTCAAGATGACGACAGAGGAAAATCATAGCTTTGGCTTTATCTTTCTGGGATGTATTATTTTCAGCCTCAATGGTATCTCCAAGATCCATTGAATCAAGATGGATTTTAACATCAAGTATCCATGATAAATAATTGTTTCCAGATATATCAAAATCATTATATTCAAGATGAAAGAGATTCGACATAATAAAAATTTGTTACTTGAAGTCTTCCTAAAATTTCATTAGAGTTTCATTCTGATAACGTGTTATGAAATAACTAAATAAATAAATAAATAAGGAAGAGGTAATATAAAATAAGGAAGAATAATTAGATAACAATATTCACCACAATTACTATCTCAATATAATAAAGATGATTAATATATTTACTAATATTATATATAAAGAGTAAGAGAGAGGAGTATTCAGAATACTTGTAAAATAAAGAAAGAGAGAAAATATAAGAGTGAGAACGTTGCTATTATTGATGCTGTATAAAGAGAGAGAATAGTATTTGTTATTGATGGTAGTGTGTTTTCATTCAGAGGCTGAAGCCTCTATTTATTTTTGTACATGATGACACATTTTCAAACTACATTTAATAGTGTCATCCTTGATAAACTAAGCTTCATTGGAAATGGGCATCCACATCAGTACTTATCACAACACTCCCCATTAAATGACCATTTAGGATTATTGCCTCATTAAAACCTTACTAAAGAAAAACCCAGTGGAAAAAAAAACCTTAGTGAAGGAAAAAGAATAAAATATCCTTTGGTGATGGAGACTGCCTCATTAAAAACCTTGTCAAGAAAAAGCCAATGGAAAAAAACCTGACCAAGGAAAAAAGAGTACAGTCTCCCCCTCTTGTTGACGTCAGTTAATGTCTCGAAATCGGCGCATCCCAATCTCATGTACCAATCTTTCAAAGGAGGATTTTGGGAGTGACTTTGTAAATAAATCTACTAGATTGTGACTTGAGTGGATCTGTTGGATATCAATTGTCCATTGATTTTGAAGATCATGAGTAAAGAAGAATTTGGGAGAAATATGCTTTGTTCTATCACCTTTGATATATCCGCCTTTAAGTTGAGCAATATATGCTGTTTATCTTCAAACAGGACAGTTGGAGCTATCTTATGATCAATCAGTCCACATGATGACAGAGTATATTGGATCAAATTCCTGAGCCAAAAACACTCGCGACTTGCTTCATGAATCGCTAGTATTTTAACATGATTAGAGGATGTTGCAGCAATAGTCTGTTTTGTGGACATCCATGATAGAGCTATTCCATCAAATGTAAAAAGGTATCCTGTTTGAGATCTTTCTTTATGTGGATCAGACAAGTAGCCAGCATCTGCATAGCCAACTAGTTGTGACTTGGATCTATAGGAATAAAACAATCCCATATCTACCGTTCTATGAAGATATCGAAAGATTTGCTTGATTACACTCCAATGTCTTCTGGTTGGAGAGGAACTATACCTTGCTAGTAGATTCACCGCGAATGATATGTCAGGTCGCGTATTGTTGGGAAGATACATTAGCGCTCCAATGGCACTAAGATATGGTACTTCAGGACCAATAGGATATCTTCATTCTCTTCTTTAGGACGGAATTGATCCTTCTCCACATTCAAAGGTTTTACGATCATTGGGGTACTCAAGGGATGTGACTTATCCATATTAAATCTTTTCAAGATCTTTTCTGTGTATGTTGTTTGATGAATAAAGATCCCATTTTTTATATGCTCGATCTGCAGGCCGAGACAAAATTTAGTCTTTCCAAGATCTTTCATCTCAAACTCTTCTTTTAGAGTTTTTATCATTGTTGGAATCTCTTCAGGAGTCCCAATGATATTTAAATCATTAACGTACACAGCAATTATAATGAATCCAGATGCAGATTTTTTTATGAAAATACATGGACAGATATCATCATTCTTGAATCCATTTTTGGCCAGATACTCCACATTCGTCCAGATTGCTTTAGACCGTATAAAGATCTTTACAATTTAACTGAGTATAACCCTTGCGAATATTCACTAGATGGTTTAGATATCTTTAGTCCTTCAGGGACTTTCATATAGATATCCCGATCGAATGAGCTGTATAAGTAGGCTGTTACCACATCCATTAAATGCATATGCAGTTTATAATATGCAGATAAACTGACCAAATAACGCAATGTTATCGCATCCACTACAGGGGAATACGTTTCTTCACAATTTATACCGGGCCTTTGTGAAAAACCTTGTGCCACAAGTCGGGCTTTATAGCGCACAACTTCATTTTTCTCATTTCGTTTTCTCACAAATGCCCATCGGTATCCAACAGGTTTTACATCTTCAAGTGTACTGACTACAGGTCTAAAGACTTCACGTTTTGCAAGTGAGTCTAATTCAGCCTTCATGGCTTCTTCCCATTTTGGTCAATAATTTCTTTGTCGACATTCTTAGACTGATCTTAGCTCAAGATCCTTACTTTCATGCATGATATTTAATGCCACATTATATGCAAATATTTCATTGAAAATTGTCTTATTTCGGTCCCATATCTCTCCTGTAAAGATATAATTTATCGAGATCTCGTCATTTTCACAATTTTCAGGTACTTGAACGTCTTCTGGCGTTAAAATTATATCAGAATTTTGGACAACTGCAGGTGTCTTTATTATGTCTTTTTCAACAGGAATAGTATTAACCTCTTTTCTCTTTCGAGGATTTTTGTCTTTGGAACCGACAGGCCTGCCACGCTTCTAGCGTGTATTTGCTTCGGTGGCAACTTGTCCTACTAGGACATCAATTCGAATTGGGGTATTTTCCGCTGGTATATAAGATTTGGTTATCCTCTTTGTATCGAAAAATGCATCAGGCAATTCATTTGCTATTCTTTTCAAATGTATAATCTTTTGAACTTCTAGTTCACATTGCCCTGATGATCGAGGATCTAAATGCCTCAACGATGATGCATTCCAATTAAGTTCCTTTTCAGGAAGCTTATTCTCTCCCCCTAATGTTGGAAATTTTGATTCATCAAAATGACAATCCGCAAATCGGGCTTTAAATACATCCCCAGTTTGTATCTCAAGATACCTCACTATAGAGGGAGAATCATATCCAACATATATCTCCAATTTTTTTGGGGTCCCATTTTGGTGCGATTAGGTGGTGCAATGGGAACATATATTGCACACCCAAATATTCTTAAATAGGAAACATTTGGCTGCTGGCCAAAAGCTAATTGCATAGGAGCGATATGATAACTCGTTGGCCTCAAACGAATAAGTGATGCGGTATGTAAAATAGCATGTCCCCAAACCGAAGTTGGGAGATTTGTTCTCATAAGTAAGGGTCTAGCAATCAATTGGAGGCGTTTAATAAGTGATTCTGCTAACCTTTTTTGTGTGTGAACATAAGCTACTGGATGTTCAACATTTATTCTATTAGCCATACAATAAGCATCAAAAGCTTGGGAAGTAAATTCACCAGTATTATCAAGACGAATTGCTTTGATTAGATTTTCTGAAAATTGTGCTTTTAATCGAATAATTTGAGCCAGTAATCTCGCAAACGCCAGGTTGCGAGAAGACAATAAGCACACATGTGACCATCTCGAAGATGCGTCTATCAAGACCATAAAATATCAAAAAGATCCACATGGTGGATGAATAGGTCCACATATATCACCTTGAATCCTTTCTAGGAATTTAGGGGACTCAAATCCAATCTTTACTGGTGATGGCCTTAAAATTAACTTCCCTTGAGAACACGAAGCACAACAAAATTCACTAATTTTAAGAATCTTCTGGTTCTTTAGTGAATATCCATGAGAGTTTTCAATAATTCTCCACATCATGGTTCTTTCCGGATGACCCAATCGGTCGTGCCAAGTTATGAGTTCATTTGGGCTAGGAAACTTCTGGTTTACAGTAGCATGTGATTCAATTGCACTAATCTTGGTATAATATAACCCAGATGAAAGTGAGGACAACTTTTCTAATATAACCTTTTTATTTAAATCATGAGTTGTGATACATAAGTACTCATGATTTCCCTCATTCATAATCTCGATATGATATCCATTTCGGCGAATATCTTTAAAGCTCAACAAGTTTCTTAGAGACTTGATAGACAATAGTGCATTATTTATTATAAATTTTGTTCCTCCCAGAAATAAAATTATAGCTCTTCCGGAGCCTTCTATCACATTGCCTGAGCCAATAATAGTATTAACATATTCTTCTTTTGGCACAAGATGGGTAAAATATATATTACTTTTAAGAATAGTGTGTGAACTTGCACTATCCGCAAGGCAAATATCTTCAAAATATGTCATTGCCATTTTTCTTCAAAGACAAATGATAATAATAATAAAATGAGTAGAAGTACATGCACAGTAAAATTATTCACACGAATACTTAACAAACACACATATTAAACTATTCCATCATTGATCAAATAGCTAATATTTTCTTCAGGATCCTCAAAGAAATTAAATACATCATAATGAGTGGTGGAATTTTCATCATTTGAAACAAAATTTGTTTCCTTTCCTTTGTCATCTTTTTTCAATGATGCTTGATAAAGATCAACTAGGTGCCTTGGGGTACGACAAGTACGTGACCAATGGCCCTTTCCACTACAACGGAAGCATTTATCCTCAATTGATTTACTTTGCCCAATATTTCTTTCTTTATCCCACTTCTGGTGAGATCCTCTCTTTTGAACATAATTCCTTTTCCTTCCATAATTTTTCTTGTTATCAAAATCTTGCCATTTACCTCTTCTGGGGTTATAATTTACCGAATTTACTTCAAAAAATGGGGCGGCGCCAGCTGGGCGCGTTTCATGATTTCTTAAGAGCAACTCATTGTTGCGTTCAGCAACAAGAAGGCAAGAAATTAACTCAGAATATTTTTTAAATTCTTTTTCTCGATACTGCTGCTGCAGGAGCACAATCGAGGTATGGAAGGTTGAGAAAGTTTTCTCTAACATTTCGGGCTTGAGAAAGTATCACCGTCTTTTGATGATTGTACCTTTCTTCAAGGTCTTTCCATAGATCTGCAAGATCTTTTAATGTGGGATATTCATTTTTCAATCATACGTCAAGATGACGACAGAGGAAAATCATAGCTTTGGCTTTATCTTTCTGGGATGTATTATTTTCAGCCTCAATGGTATCTCCAAGATCCATTGAATCAAGATGGATTTTAATATCAAGTATCCATGATAAATAATTGTTTCTAGATATATCAAAATCATTATATTCAAGATGAAAGAGATTCGACATAATAAAAATTTGTTACCTGAAGTCTTTCTAAAATTTCATTAGAGTTTCGTGCTGATAACGTGTTATGAAATAACTAAATAAATAAATAAATAAGGAAGAGGTAATATAAAATAAGGAAGAATAATTAGATAACAATATTCACCACAATTACTATCTCAATATAATAAAGATGATTAATATATTTACTAATATTATATATAAAGAGTAAGAGAGAAGAGTATTCAGAATACTTGTAAAATAAAGAAAGAGAGAAAATATAAGAGTGAGAACGTTGCTATTATTGATGCTGTATAAAGAGAGAGAATAGTATTTGTTATTGATGGTAGTGTGTTTAAAGAGAGAGAATAGTATTTGTTATTGATGGTAGTGTGTTTTCATTCAGAGGCTTAAGCCTCTATTTATTTGTGTACATGATGACACATTTTCAAACTACATTTAATAGAGTCATCCTTGATAAACTAAGCTTCATTGGAAATGGGCATCCACATCAGTACTTATCTCAACACTCCCCATTGAATGACCATTTAAGATTATTGCCTCGTTAAAACCTTACTAAAGAAAAACCCAGTGGAAAAAAAACCTTAGTGAAGGAAAAAGAGTACAATATCCTTTGGTGATGGAGACTGCCTCATTAAAAACCTTGTCAAGAAAAACCCAATGGAAAAAAACCTAACCAAGGAAAAAAGAGTACAATCTCCCCCTCTTGTTGACATCAGTTAATGTCTCGAAATTGGCGCATCCCAATCTCATGTACCAATCTTTCAAAGGAGGATTTTGGGAGTGACTTTGTAAATAAATCTGCTAGATTGTGACTTGAGCGGATCTGTTGGATATCAATTGTCCCCTGATTTTGAAGATCATGAGTGAAGAAGAATTTGGGAGAAATATGCTTTGTTTTATCACCTTTGATATATCCGCCTTTAAGTTGAGCAATACATGCTGTATTATCTTCAAACAGGACAGTTGGAGCTATCTTATGATCAATCAGTCCACATGATGACAGAGTATATTGGATCAAACTCCTGAGCCAAAAACACTCGCGGCTTGCTTCATGAATCGCTAGTATTTTGACATGATTAGAGGATGTTGCAGCAATCGTCTATTTTGTGGACCTCCATGATATAGCTGTTCCACCATATGCAACACAAGAATTGATTTTCAGATTATCTATATTACACTGAAACTACGTTTTCTTTGATGATATTTTGCAGAATGAAGATAATGTTTAGGCTTTTCACTCTTTTGTGTTTTGTTGATTATCCATTAGAAGATTCAAGAACTATTGGATGGTAATTTCAAAAAAATAGTAATCTAAGTTCTTCTATATTATTACTAAAAGTGTTATTATAATTAAAAACACCAGCAAATCCTATATAACTTTTAAGGTATAATAAAACATAGGTGTCTATTTATCTTTGTACCCATTTTTCAAACTTCAATATTTTGTGTTTCTTTTTATGTGTGATTTATATCCTCTGGAGCTGCAGCTTCTTGGGATACTTTTGAGATGCACAGTTGATTTTCTTGGGTTGTTTTACACGGTATGGTCATTTTTATCTTCTCTCTTCGAAATATAAATTGTGAATTTTAGTTTTCACCTCATTTATTTTTTGATAAATATGTTTGTGTTCGTGGATTAGTTGTTTGTATTTAGGGTATTGTCAATCCCATCAGTGCAAATAAAGAAAGAAAATTAAAAAGAAAGCAAACCTTAACATCGAGAGATTGTTGTGATTTAGAATTTGTGGGTTACTGCCCCTACTTCTTTGTTCATCTTTCTTTGCGTTTAACACTTTTTTTGACTTTCTATTAAGTTGGTATTTCTTTTGTCTTTATTTTCACTATTATTTTTTTATTTTAATTAATTATTTTCTATTTTGTTTTTTTCTCTTTTCATGGTTGTCTCTTCTTATTTTATGTGTTTTTCTATCTACTCTTATTTTCTTGTCGGTTAATGCTTAAATGAAATTATATGTGCGTCTTCAAATTTTTCTTAAGGTTTGTTTTGGTAAAAAACATGCAATCATAGGAAGATAAAAAAAACACATTGAAACTTGTGTGTATGTGTTGGTTATGCAAAGAAACATAAAATCTTTTTTGATTGAATAGTTGATTTGGAGGGAAAAAGTTAAATATGAATGAATACTTGATTTTTTACTGATAAAAATGGAAACTTGATTTTCCCATGTTCTAATAGTTTTGTTTTATCATTACTAAGAAATTTATTATATGTTCTCCTTTCTTCTTTGGCTTAGAATGAGCATATTCAAATCATATGATATAATATATTATTAGTTGCTAAAGTTTTTTTATTGGTGAGTTTTATGTTGTCTTTGTTATGGTGCCTAAATTGCCTAACTTACTTTTTAAAGTAAAAATAAAATATTTAAAGTAAAAAGTAAATCATATAAAATTTATTAAATATTATTTATTTACCTTTTTTAGTAACTTAGGTACAATATGATAGGCACCATAACATTCACCTTCTTTATTTTGGATGAAACAGATACAACTTGGTTGGTTGGTGGTAACAAAGTACCGGAAGAAAGACACACTGTTAAAGTGAAATTGAAGATGGCTCAGAATGGAAGAATTTTAAAATTGTATATATGTTTCTAATGGAGTTTTTTAATTTTGATATGGAGGTTGCGATCGTATATAACAGGGTTATGGGGGTTTTGGGTGTATCACCGAACTGTGATGGCTGCTAAACTGAAATCGGATGGACCGAATTGTGGCAGAAAATCGGACGGTCCGATTTAAGTAATCCCGCGTTGATGAGGTTCCAATTAAGCGAGTCCCACTTTTCCTTTCATTTTCACTCTCATTTCTCTCTCTCTTTGTTCTCCAACCCCATCATCTCTTTCCCTCTCTGTTTCCCAACCCCACCACCATTGTTGGACTACCGAAAACACATAAAAAAATTGAAAACAATGCCAAAACGAAGAAAAATCAAAGATGTAAATCAACTAGAGCTTCATATTGTTAATTATCTTGGGCATCCTAGTTATGTAAGTTTATATTTTTAATATTTTGATTTAATAAATAAATAATAGTAGTGATAAAATTTTATTATTTTTAATAGTAATATATATTATTATAGCACTAAGTAAAAATTAATCATATATATATATATATATATATATATATATATATATATATATATATATATATATATATATATATATATATATATGATATGGTTACTATTAGGTGTTAGGTGTTAGACATAGATATTGAAGTAGAGTTAATTAGTTAATGTTTATCCTTTTAAAGTTTGTACGAATAGTTAATAATATGTATGTAATGTTAGATTTTTTATTTGATTTGGGTTTAGATTCATGATTATTATTGATTAATATATTCTGAATGGAGTGAATCAATGAATGAATGAGATCTATAAATAAATTTAAAATTTATTATTATTATTATTATTATTATTATTATTATTATTATTATTATTATTATTATTATTATTATTATTATTATTATTATTATTATTATTATTATCGATAGAGAGTTATTAGTATTATGAGTGTTATTATCCGTGGAGAATTGTAATTAGTTATTATTATTAATATTATTATTATTAATATTACTATTAATATTATCATTGTCGGTAGATAATGGTAATTATTATTATTATTGTTATTATTATTGTTATTATCATTATTATTCGTATTATTATTATTTATAGTTATTAATAATTGAGTTTAACATAATTTAGTATAATTTAGACAAATAATTAGGCATATTTATTATGTATGTTTACAATGTATGTATGTTTGATAGGCAATGCAGCTAGTTAGTTATAATAATGGTCATGTAAGGAAAATTATATTATTGTTAAGATAGTTATGTTACATTGGTACTTATAAAGGAAATGTGATTTTGTAGAGTTCACGGATGTTGATATGCGATCATTTGAAGTCGTCCGATCCGTACAACCAAATTGTTGAGGGTCACTTACGGGAGACGGATTTTTATTATGTTTCTCAAATTGGGGTCATCTAGTGTTAGTCAGCAATGATTAATGCTCTGATTGAGAGATGGCGGCCTAAAACTCACACGTTTCATTTTTCGGTTGGTGAGTGTGCGGTGACGTTGGAGGATGTGGCAATGATTCGCGGTCTGCCGACAAATGGTCTTCCGGTTACAAGACCAACCATGAGTTGTTTTGAGGTGATGGAGGCCGAGTGCTTGCACCAGTTTAGAGTTGCACCGAGGAAGGCAGACTGTAGAGGTAGCTTTATAAAGTTGACGTGGTTTAGGGGTTTGAAAGATCGCATAGTGTTGACTGATGATATTCACATTCAGATGTATGTAAAGTGTCACACAATGTTGTTGTTTGAGACTATTTTGTTTGGAGATAAGTCGGGTGCAGCGATGCTCTGGAAATTTCTGCATTTGCTCCGTAACTTCGCGGGGATTATACAGTTTAGTTGGGGTTCGGCATGCCTCGCACACCTGTATAGATCATTGTGTAGGGCAACTCGTGTCGACTGCAAGGAGATGGACGGTCCTTTGACACTTTTGCTTACTTGGGCCTGGATTCGGCTACCATTTCTTGCGCCGATACCTGGCAACCCTCGATTGTTTCCAATTGCAAACAGGTAAAATGAAATGATGTATGAATTGACAGCAGCACTAGAAATTGCATTTTATTTTTGACAAAAATAAGTTACTTACGAGATTGTCTTATGGCAGGTGGCGTAGCTGGGATCGTGAAAACTATGCTTACCGATATCATTCCCTTCCCCACTACAGGAGGTTGTTAGATGAAATGCAAGAAGGACATGTATGTCATTAAAAACTAGTACAATAAAAAACATTCACCAATGAATCACATTTTATCGAGCCGTATTTACTTAGTAAACAGTGGAGTAGAGCTTGTATTTAAACTTACCGATATTGAATATGAGCTTCTGCAAGTAAGGTGCCTTGAACTTCCTTAAGAAGTTCGACTCAATATGCCGGATACAGAACATATGGAAAGCTCTAGGAGGAGACCAAGTCCCATTACTCCGATTAATAGCTGACCTGATAGAATCGTGTCAATCAGAGATAAGACCGACACCATCACGTGTCACCACATGTTGACGCAGGTTACGTAGAAAAAAGTACCATACATCAGAAGTCTCCCCCTCCACTATGGCAAATGCAACAGGCACGATGTTGTTATTACTATCTTGTGAGACTGCGACCAACAAACAACCCTTGTATTTACCATACAAATGAGTCTCGTCCACCTGCACTACTGGCTTGCAATGTCTGAAGGCCCTAATACAAGGGTAATAACTCCAGAAGACTCTATGTAGTACACGGATATCAGGAACCAATTCATCCCCTGGTACACAGGCATTGTTTCAAAGTGAGCCACTGCTGATGGCTCCTTGTGACACATGGCCTCAAACCATATGGGCAAAGCTTCATACGATGCCTCCCAACCTCCGAAAATTGACTCAACCGCCTTCTGCTTTGCTAACCAAGCTTTTCGATAGCTGATGGTGTAGTTAAATTTTGACTGGACTTCCACAATGACTGATTTCACCTTCAAAGATGGGTCAACCTCTACCAACGGCTTAATTGCTTCTGCAACTGTCTTGGAATCCAGTTTCGAATGATCTTGAGAAATTGTCAACCTGGTACAAGTGTGAGTACCATTGTACCTCCTTATCTCCTAGCAGTACTTCTTCTGCATTTTTGTAACCCTGATCAGCCAATCAAAACCTTTACCATATTGTGTACATTTAGCATAGAATGTCGTCGGTTCCAATTCATAAACCCGATAGTCTACGCCTCTACGGATGGTATAGTCTTTCATTGCCTTGATTACTTCCTCCCTTGAACTGAATTCCATCCCACTGTAAATTCACCATCGGCCACAACAGGAAGCTCTGCCACAATCACACTGCAAAATATATCATTATAATAGTCTTTACATTCACTATTCTATCTACATAAGAACTAGTAAATATAACTCACAATAAAGAACTATTAATTAATAAAGTAATCAAATGGTATGGTCATAAACGACATACCTGCATTCATATACTGCGGAAATTCCGATGCATTCATCGCTTCCAAGTCCAACGACCGCATGAAAGAAGGCTCTTGAAACGGCACCGAGTTTGCTAGTGCATTAGCAACCTCTGCCACATCTGGGTTCATGGTGCCATCAGCTCCATCTTCGTCTTTGCCTGGACCAACGATCTCATAGTTACTTTCAAAATCCTCCTCGCTGTCACTATCATAATCTTCCAATTCAATATTTCGGTCCGCTTGAGATTGCTCAAACTCAATATACAACTCGATACACGATATTCGGTGGCGATTCTCCATATACATTGAAAATATTTCCTGCATACTCGCTTCATCTGTCACGTATTTAGTCTGAAAATGAACGAACCCATCAAACACAGGTAAAGGATACCTGTACAAAATACACGATATTCTTCTACATCTTTTTTAGTGTATCTTCTCACAAATCACACCTTTCAATTCATCCAGTGACAACATAAATGGAATAACAACATCTAATGGATTTTCACATATAAATTGAACTCCCTCATATGTTTCTAATAAAATCTGTTCATAACAATAAATTTTTAATACAACTCTATCATCCATAATACTATACTACTTTAAACACTTTCAGTCTCAATAAAATCTAATCTACAGAAATAAAGAAGGATGAGGGAAGAGGAAGAACATCACCTAAATGCAGAGACTCACAGACTGAAGAAGAAGAAGAAATGGGGGTTCTGGGTACAATCTTGGTTT
This sequence comes from Arachis ipaensis, assembly GCF_059453495.1. Taxonomy (NCBI): domain Eukaryota; kingdom Viridiplantae; phylum Streptophyta; class Magnoliopsida; order Fabales; family Fabaceae; genus Arachis; species Arachis ipaensis. The sequence continues at coordinate 30,422,482 of NC_142438.1, read as the reverse complement.
ATGTACGCATGACTCACCAAATCGGACGGTCCGACCGGGTGCTCAACGCTCACAATTTTCCACGCATCAGAAATCGCTTCCTCCGATTACATTGCATCCGATTTTCTTCCGGAAACAAATCAGTGGGTCCGATTACAGTGCCACCGGATTAAAAAAATTTTTTGATCCACAAATCCCTGGGACCGATTTGTGTTCCATTAGATTCAAATAAATTAGGCCAGCATCAAATCGGTCCATCCGATTACATATGCAAACCCAGCCAACAAACAAATCGGACTGTTCGATTTGTTTTCCTTTTCCACAGCAGTAAATCGGACGGTCCGATTTCATCCCCCACCAAACTCCAACTTTACGCCGTCACAGTCCTGTAAATCACTCACAATCTCCATAACGCAGGGTTACTCACACTTGGAAATCATATCGAAAAAAAAGAGCCTTTCTAATGCCTATCTAAATCACTGAATGTTGATATTGGTTGTCATTTGTTGATTTTAGAAGTGTTTATGAATTTTGATATTGGTACTTTTCTTTATAAAGGAAGTGAGTGATTGATTGATTGATAAAATAGCAAGAAATTTTAGTCAAATAGAGTAGGTGAGTCAATTTCTGCACGAGAGTCGAAAAAAATAGGTGTAATGTACTTAGGTAGCTTGTGGCTGACTCATTTGTCTTTTGATTTTTGAACTATAATCTTGTATTTTTTTTCTCTTTTCGAATTACATTATCATTAGAGTGTTAACATTATTAATTTTAGTCCATATAATAATACTATTAGTAATTTAGTATGCATAATAGACTATGGTTTAAAATAATACCGTTTCCAGTGGTAAATCTTCTTTATTTATTTCCTTCTATGTGCATTGTATTTTTTGTATTTAGAAAGAGAGTTTTAATTTTTTTAAATAGAAAATAAGAGTTTTTTTTTTTAATGTAAAAATTGGGCAAAATTAGATAGTTTGTGATGTATTCAAAATAACTTATTATCATAAGCTTTTAGAACCACTTTTAGGGAAATTACTTTTTTTTTCTTGAAGCAATTTTTAAGTTTTAACAAAAACATGTAATTGCAGATTTTAGGTATTAAGGGTTAGGTTTGAATGTTTGGAGTAGTTTCATGCAAAAGGTGTGTGTTTAGGTTAATTTATTTGTGCTCAGTCAAAAATTTCTTGAGACATTTATTGAAGAAAAAATATGTGTATTTATTCCCTAAAATTATGTTAAGCAGAGTTGCTCTATATGAAAGTGTGACTACAACATTTCAAATACATTTTGAAACGAGCGATTATAACATTTGAAGTTATTTAGTTATGTGAATATTCTAACTCTGAAAAATTCCTAATGCTTTCATCCTTAATCCGATTGCTATTACATGAAGTTGATCTGTTTGAAAGATACATTTATATTTAAAAAAAACTAAATATACTGTTAATGATTATCTTTAATTTTAAAGACCTATATATGTCCAAAGTTATCTTCTATGTTTTTTATGTGACATTTTTATAAACATTTGTGGTGCAAGAGTTTAAATATCCTACAAAGTATATTCCATCACATCATCTATATTTTTCAGAGTGAATCTTCACTTCAATTGTGATATCATATGATCAACGAAGGAGTTAGAAGGTAACAATATCTAGGTGCAAAGTTAGAAGTTAACAATATCTTTATATGCTTTTTGAAATTTTCTTTCTTTTATGTTCACTATGATTAACTATAAGTTGATTTTGATTTTTTATCTAATGCTTTGAGTTGTTGCGTAATATTCTTCAATGCGATATCTTTTGCTCCATATATTTTATGGGGCTAATACTACTCTTTATTATAGACATTTTTGTTTGACATATATTATGTTATAATAGAATTAATCTCATTTAAAAGATTCATATAATTGCAACATTAAGACTTCGTTCTGTATCATGTTGATCCTCTGTGATTCTAGAATTTTTTAATGCTATGAGATATGTTTGTATAATCCTTTGTACCCCTTTGTTTGGGTCCATATGCGAGTTTTGCAGGGAAAGAAAGAAGAAAAAAGGAGAACAATATTCATGATTAATTTGGTGGTACTGTGTAATAATATACGAACTATGCGCCTTCATTTTTTATTATTTCATAAACAATTCTAATTACTTTTCAATTATTTTGGTTAATCAGTACTTTTTATTTTTATATCATTCCTAAGTGATTTTGTTCTGATTTATTTTCATTTTGTTTTGGTAATCATATATTGATCCAAAAAAGTGTAGCCGAGTTTGTTCAGGCAGGATTTTGTTAGACTGATGTTCTTTTATAGATCGCTAAGAATCTTTCAAATTCAAAGTTTGTTATCCAATTAATTGACCACTTTAAACACATTGGGCAGCATATTTGCATGGTCCTCAAGTTTCTTGGTGATAGGCTGATAGCTTGCTACTATTGATAAAAAACAATCGCTACAAATGCCTTCCATTGAATAAAGTTCGAAAATGTGCAAATGTATTTTGACTGGTTTAGATTACTTGTACAGAGAAGTCTACTAAAAATATTGATGAAATTGATATAAGATGCAAGATTGTAGATTTTGAAAATGCATGTTGGGCTGATAACCCGTTTATTGAAGACATAATAATCCACGGTATATAATCTATATATATAATATTCTTGATAAATTCTTTGTTAAAGTTCTTAAGTTTATGATTCAGAGTTTAATTTTTAGTGTTTACAAATTTGTTTTCTATAAAACCTTTTTTTATTGTTGAAATCTGAAATAGTACTAATATATATTCTATTTATAACATTCTTGATTAATTTGCTTATAAAAATTTTAATATTTAGGAGTGACGATTTATAAATTAGTATTTATGTTATATACTTGATATTTAAAAAAAAAATTCTCTGAAATTTAATGTAATATTAGTTCTTATTATATTTATAATTTATAATATTCTTGATTAATCACGTTATTAGTTGAGATTTAGGGTTTAAAATTTATGATCTAAGGTGTAAATTATTATTATATTTAAAGTTTAAAATTTATGATTTAAGCTGTAGATTTGTACATATTATGTTTATAATATTATTAATTAATTAGATTATCAAGATTTTTTGGTTCAAGATTTAGGAATGAGAGTTTATAATTTAGTTAAAAAGACATAGACTTATTGATAAAGTTTAAAGTAATGATAGTACAGATTTTACATTCACCTGTGAGGGTTAACAATTTAATATGTTCGATATATATTTGGAATTTAATAAGTTTTAATTGTTGAAGTTCAAATAAATATTAGTATATATTATTTGTTTACAACATCCTCACCTAATTTTTTTATTTAATATTTGAGTTTAGGATTTAAGAGTTTTAATTTTATAATTTATATTTCGTATAGATTTATTTTTTGATTTTTTTTAAGATTTTATTGTAATTTCAATATATATTATATTTATAATATTTTCACTTTCCGGAACGAAGTTCTAATGTATAAGATTTTAACTTCAAAAAGTATTTTTTGCTATTATTAGAATGATTAATGTCATTGTAAAAATGATGTTTCATACTTTGAAAAGAATATAAAAAAAAATAACAATTAAAAATTTATAAATATAATTGAATAGAATTTACTACTATCACAAAGTAAAAATATTAGGATAGATTAAACATACTTTTAAATATGATAAATGTATGATTCCGTGCAACTGCACGGGTCCTCAGCTAGTACAACCTTAAACTCCTGTCGAAAACAAAAAAAAGATACAACCTTAAACTACTAACTCAATACATAACCTAAGTTGACTACCTTAGACAATATGTAATATGAAAAAACTATAACCAATACTGTCTAAAGTGATGCCCCAATTGACATTGGTAATGAACCATCTCCTACATCTTGGATCAGTGCCATCACTGCACCACTCTCCACTGATAACAGAATATTAAATAAAAATGAGGAGTTTCATATATAATTTACCATCCTAATAAAATACAAGGTCCTAATGTATAAACTTGAGCTTGAAGGCAATCAGACTCAGACCTGCAATCACAGAAGGAAAAATATATTTCAACTCTATTATTAGTTTTTCGGAGTTTCTTTAGCAGAAAACAAAAAAGTAACAAGACAGATATAAAAAGCAAGCTACAGTTCGATCTCATTAGTTTCACTAAATTCAGTCGTAATTGCCAATATTATACCCATTGGTTTAACACTAACGTAGTTTAAATCATTTTTATCTTATTATTATGCAACAATTCAAGAGAAGGAAGTGTTGCAGGACTCAACAAATTAACTCATCATTCATTCGTGTACTAACGTTTTCCACCTGAACTCAACTATGGACTAGATGAAACCATACAGTTTATGCTTTACACCCAGATGCTTAGTTGAGCACAGAATGATAAGACAATACCTGAAGAATAACAAATCAAATGCTTTTCTCTGCAAGACCATTCAATTTGGTAGAGTTTGCTTCTCGCCAGATTGCTTTCACTTCATCTGTTCGGAACCGCTGGGTGAATGTAGAGTCCTCTAGTGGTGTCGACGCACCATAAGCAAACTCAAGGAGACCAGTATAAGCTATCATTGCACCATTGTCAATGCAATATCTGTCATCGGTGGCAAACAGCCTCCCACCCCGTTCAGAGCACATTGTTCTCATCATCTCCTGCAAACGCTCGTTGCAGCCCACACCACCAACTATAAGGACATCTTTCGAGTCACAATGAGCCATAGCCCGCTCTGTTATCTCCACGAGCATAGCAAACAGAGTCTCCTACAATGTTTAACATTCTTAGAAATCGAAACTCGCAAATTCATAATTTTATAAAGATAACAGCTTACCAAAGAGAAAAGGAGCAGCAAACAAATATACCTGCAGAGAGTAGCACAAGTCTGCAGGTGTGCACTCGTTATTCTTCAGCTTTTCAACTGCAGTCGCTTCGATGTAACTAAGTATTCCACTAAAAGATACATCCATCCCTTTGACAACATAAGGAATGTCAATAAATTTCTCTCCTTTCTTAGCAAGCTGAAAGGCAAGAAAACCATATAAAACAAGTTGAATAGATTGAACCATGAGAACACTAAACACTAAACCCTAAACGCTAAATTCTAAACCATGAGATCACAATCCAGTTAAGCACAATTATAACACTACATTTGTACTCCTCTATGCATATTGTATACTTATCTGGATCAAAGATTGCTACATTAAAGTTCTTAAATGTGTGACTAATTGATTCCTAAAATTTCCATGTTTACATAAACCTTTAAGTAAAAATTGCTACTTTCAACAAACAAAATGATTAAGGAAAATTGCCAACAATGAATTCATAAAAAACCTGCTCAATGTTGTAACCAGGACTGGGATCATTGGAAAGCGTCAAAACCCTAGCGAAGCGATCCAAGCAGTTACCAACAGCAATATCAATGGTCTCACCAAAGATTCTGTAACGACCCTCACTGTATGCAATGACCTGAGTGTTACCGCCACTAACATAAAGCACAACAGGGTCAACGGCACCGGTGACAACCCTACCCATCTCAATATGAGCGACACAGTGGTTGACAGCAATAATGGGCTTCTTCCAAAGCTGAGAGAGGACGCGAACGACGACAGCAGAGACCTGAAGGGGAGCACCCATTCCAGGTCCCTTGGTGTAGCAGATGCAGTCGATGTCATCGGGAGTGACGTTGGCGGTTTCCAAAGCGGATCTGACGAGTGGAAGAACGTGGTGAAGGTGGTGCTGAGCGGTTTCTCTTGGGAGAAAGCCTTGACCGGGAGGGGTTATGTATGTGTGGCGTGGATTGGAGAGGATGGTGCCGTCAAGTGTGACAACACCGACTCCGATTTTGTTGGCTGAACCCTCGAATCCTAACGCTATCATTATCTTCTTTTCACCAAGGTTCTGAAAACTGGACCGATCATCAAACTGCTTTAGTCACTGGTTTAATGGTTCATTGGTCCAACTAGTTCAACGGTGGTTCAACCGAAAAACCCGTTTTAAAATAGAATAATAAATAAATTATAAATATGCAAGTATTAAGTTGAGGGTATAGGGTAGTATGAAGTTTTTCCAATGGAGTGGTGAATTACTCTTTTAGGATTTTCCTTTTTTTATATTAAATGCAAAATTGCAAGATGAAAGCATGATACCAAGCAAGTACAATTCCTCATCAGTCCACAAAATGTTAAAAGAAATATCTGACAAGAATAGGAAGAATATCAAATGAATTATCATAAATCCAACTGAAAAATAAACATCATACTCGGATAAATAAATTTGATAACATTATTAATAACAAAGTTGGTAGTGGACTAGTGCTAGAAAGGCTTCACCAAATGAAGGTGCATACAGGCTTTAAGAGACAATAGACTTGGGTTTGTATAGTAGCATTTTGGATGAGTTGCTTTAAAGACCATTTGGTAAAACTAAGCTTTGAATAGGTACAATACAGGCTTCACCAAATGCTCATAACACACAGAAAGACAGTTTCTCAAGATACATAAATAAGTGCTCATCCTCTGAAAATAATCATCTGAATCGGTATAAGACAGGAAAAAATGACCATAAGTCTCTTTACCCAAGTCAAAATAAACAACCATATCTGAACTCAACAATCAGCATTCAACATCAAACATTACAAAACATTAACCAATAATCATACTAAACCTGCAACTAGCAATTACAAAACAGCAACAAACATTAGTATATTATAAAACATTCCAAAACAGTGATGACACTAAACCTGCATAGTAAATAATCTCAAAGACAATGATCACCAATATCCAGCAAATAAACAATAAATACACAACAACAATTTAGCAAATAAACAAGAATAAGACCTAAATAGAAAATCCAACAAATTAAAGTCGCAGCAACCTAACAATTTGGCAAATTAAAACAACATCAGCCCAACAATTTAGCAAATTATCAACTTAACAAGTTCAAGAACAAAAAATCACAACAAAAAAAAAAAATAAATAAAAGTAACCGAACAACAACACAAGAACAATTAGCAAATTAACAAGTTCACAATAACAGTTAAAATTTACCAGAAGAACACTAATGCAAGTGGAATAATCATGCTAATATGTTTTCTGCAAAGATGCTATTTGTGCAGTTAAAATTTCCTAATTACTATGATCCAATTATTCTAATTTCACATGCAATCAACTTACTAAGTTTCTAAAAGCTAGAAATTATAAAACCAACCAGAAATATGGTTAAAGCATTTCATCAAACACGGTGAGAGCGGTAAAATTAAAACGAAATAAGAGAATTCAAAGCTTAATTTCAACGTGATAGAGAAGAGAACATAACTATTGTAAGTTTGTAACTTTAATTCAGTCTATGAAAAAATCCAAACCACTACCAAATCAAATAATTACTAATTGTAATAGAAATCAGAAGTTGCAGCGTTTGAAGCAGAATATTGGTGTTGTGTGAGTGTATTGTCTGGTGGCGGGTTTAGGGAACTCACGGCGGCGACAAAAGAGAGCAGTTCGACGGCTGGGTGGAGCGCGCGGGTTGGTCGCAGAGTTTGAAGCAGAGCAACGTGGCTTCCAGACGAACGCGAACTCGAACGGTGAACAGCTAGTGAACGCGAACGGTGAACGCGAACGGTGAACGCCGAGCGAACGTGAACGGCGAAGAACGCGAACGAACACGACAGATGAACGAAGACGCGAACGTGAACGGCAAACAAACGGCCACGGAAGCGCGGCTGAGCAGACAAAGACGACGGACGCCGAGGTCGAGGAAGCAGCCGCGATCGGTGACAGCAAACAGGGGTTGAAGACTTGGAGCACGAGGGAAGCTAGATAGACGGACGGATGGCGAACTTTGAGTGCGACGGACGCGGCAGTATGCCACTCCTTGCGGCGGTGGTGTAGGCTTACAATGCTAGGGTTTTTTGGCTGGGGTTGTGTGATTTCTTTCTGAATGAAAGAAAAGAAAGAAAGGGGGAAAGGGAGAAAGAACAAAGAAACGAAGGAGCTTCCGTTTGTGTGTGAACCAGGCGGGTTCCGGTTCGATCCGACCATCCGATTCATCAGTTTTTCATCAGTTTTTAAATGACGGTTTTATATGTCTAACTGAACCGTTAATATTGTCGGTTCGCAATTAAATCGGTCCGACCGACCGATCCGAATTCGATTTTCAGAACATTATATTAAAATAATAATATTAAGGTAAATCCAGCTTAATAGTCCAATATAAAAAAAAGAGTAATGCTAGGGACTAAAAATTTTTGTAATTTGTAACTATCAAATAGTCATCAACGATGATTTTAATGGTGTGAGATTGATGTGAGATTTCATCCAATAACTCACTTTTTTTTGCTGGTTATATACTAATCAGAATTTAACAAAATTACTGACCCATAATTTTCCTAAAAAATTAGCTTGAAAATGTTGTTTCATAAAATATGATTTTAAAAAAATGGGAATCTGGATTAATTTAACTTTGTTTTTAGGTTGGAATTTCCGGATTATATAGCACATAGTTGTTAACAGTTAACACCATACATGAATGCGTTCCACTTGGTTACTGTGCGCCGTGCGATTTAGCTGTCGTAAAATTTTAGTGCCCGAGAGACAGAGAGAACCGCACACAAGCACGAGATAGTATTTGACTTTTTGGTGGAGAGAGTGAGACGATGGAATCGCCGTTCAAGGAAAACATACTGAAAGGGAAGGTAGCTCTTATCACAGGAGGAGCTTCCGGAATCGGCTTCGAGATTTCCACCCAATTCGGCAAACATGGTGCCTCCGTCGCCCTCATGGGTCGCCGCAAACAAGTCCTCGATTCTGCTGTTTCCGTTCTCCAATCACTTGGCATCCCCGTAACTACTCTTCCTTTTTTACTTCCTCCAACCTTTCAAATGATTTGTGGTTAAATCAATGTATCTGGACATAAATTGCGCTTAGGTACGTTCATATTCCGTTGTACTAATAAGTGTGAGGCTGCAATCGATTAGAAAAGGAGGGAGGATTATTCATTCCTCGTCTAATTTTAGTGGAGCAGTAAGAGAGAAAGAAAAGAGTGGAATTTTGTTGAAATTTGTGTTTGTTTTAGGCTGTTGGCTTTGCGGGAGATGTGAGGAAGCAGGAGGATGCGGCAAGAGTAGTGGAATCGACTTACAAGCATTTCGGAAAGATTGACATTCTTGTAAATGCAGCAGCTGGAAACTTTCATGTTGCGGCAGAGGATCTCTCTCCGAATGGATTTCGAACTGGTAGTGTATTTTGTACATGATTTATTACAGGACAAAGTATGTGTTTTTTCAATACCTGTTTAATTTCATTTAATTTTTTCCGATTTGTATCAATGCTACCTTGACGCTTTTAATTTTGTCCCTATCGTTTTAGACGAAGTTAATGTCCAGTGGTAATTTTGACCCAAAATGAAAATGTTAGTGACAAAATTTAATGCAACTAAATTTATTACACTTCACTGGAGGGGCTGGATTGTTTGAAGACTAAATTGCCAGGATGTTTTTCATTGAAGATGGATGATGAGGAGGGGAAAATTAAAAAAATTAATTTCTATGTTCTATAAGTGTGAAAGAGTTCTAGTGACATCTGATCGGGGTTATCTTCTGCACCAACTATCTCAAAAAGAATGCTCTTTGCCTATTTGATTGAACTTCATTGAATGTTAATGGAAAACTTTTTTACCCCAGTGGTGATGCATAGTAATTAAACACAAAGAAAAGTTTGAGAGAGGTAGGGCCTGTGAAGATGTAATGTGGTATGTTAATCTATCTACATATGTACCAAAGAAACAAAACAGGAAATGCTGAGAAGGCCTAACCTATCTTAAAATGTTTTCTAAACGGGAAGAAGTCCCGTTGAAGATTACACCATTCAGTTTTAGCCGAGAACAACAAAGTTGGAAAATTTTAGTATTGCCACTATGGTTTCCCTTGTTTTTGAGTCCCAAATTCTTTGAAATTAGTAGCAGAAACTGATGTAGGTCTGTGGGGCAAATCCGGGTATCTGCAAAAGTATCAAAAGGCTTATTCCAAAAGAAAATGGTGGAAAACAATGATAAAAGGGATGAGAAATTGATTTCAAACTGGAATCAAACATGTTTGGAGATAAATTAGAGGCTTGTGCTTTTGTAGCATGTCACTTGTGTCAATCCTGTTAAGGATGTGTGCCTAGTCAAATTTGATCTTTTTTGGGAAGCTGTGGATTTCCACATAAGTTTTTCTCTACTATGGAATGTGTGATTTACAAGAGATCCCCCGAAAGATTCAAGAGATCAAACTCTTTTACTATTAAGGGAATAAATATGGAAAGAGGCTCTTACTAACTTCCATATCATTCAAGTTTCTTTAAAAATGAAAATTAAAATAGAAATTAGGAAATAAAGTAAATTTAGCACATTGGAGCATTATGTAAAGAATAAAGATAAAAAGCTTAGAAGGGACTTAGAAAGAGGAGTTTTTCTAACCCTCCCAAACTTTGATCCAGGACCAATCACCTTAGCAACAAGAGGATGAAATAAAAGAAGTAACTAGTATTATGCAGTCAGTGCAATATGTGTACAGTAAGCTAGAACATAACTCTGTTGTTGACTCTTTCTTTCTTCATGAGTTCTCTTAAACTGAATAAGCAATAACATGATTTGCATATCGAAAACCTCATTTCCTACTGAAGACACCACCCAACAAAGTGGCTGTGATAGAATTATGTTCAGAGTTAAGGTTTCTTTGGAACACCTTCTAGTTACAGCATCTTTCTAATTATTATTTGCATCACAAAGAAAGTGGTGATCAGTTCTCTTTATTCTTTGCAGTATTGGATATTGATTCTGTTGGAACATTCACAATGTGTCATGAAGCACTAAAATATCTCAAGAAAGGGGGGCAAGGAAGGACCACTTCTGGTGGGGGAACAATATTGAACATTAGTGCTACCTTGCATTATACAGCTTCTTGGTATCAAATTCATGTGTCTGCAGCTAAGGTTTGTACTTCATAACACATTGCCTAGATTTGAAAATCATCTTGTGTTCATCCAAATATAAATTTTACCAATTCAACAGGCTGCAGTTGACTCCATTACAAGAAACTTGGCATTAGAATGGGGCACAGACTATGACATTACGGTCAATGGAGTTGCACCTGGACCAATAGGTGACACTCCTGGCATGTTTAAACTGGACCCTGAAGAAATAAATAGCAAAGCCAGAGAATACATGCCTCTGTTTAAAATTGGGGAGAAATGGGATATTGCAATGGCTGCTATCTACCTAGTATCAGATGCAGGTTTGTAACTTTATCTATTCACTTGATGTGAAAATTTATTGCTTGAATTTTGTTTACATGATTTATAGATTGATGAAATGTTTCTTACATTATAAATGAACATCAAGAGTATTGTTTTGTATTTGCTTTTAATGTACTTTTGCTGAATTTAAGGTGCCATTGGATTTCGTTGCTTGAGTTCATGAGTTGAATTACCATCATTTACAAAATCCATGCTTAGATTATATAATAAAATCTGATATGCACGGGGATCCCATGATCACGAGCTTTGATAGCAATTCATATAGGCTTTGTATCCATGGAGAAGAATTAGACTAGGAGAACATAATACAGAAATGAACTCTCCGGAATTAACTTGATGGAATAAAATTGCCAGAATGAATTTAGCAAGTAAACAGTAAAATACAAATGGCACTCTGAGGTGCCAGATCTCTCCCAAGTTCCAATTCCACTTATGTGATATCTCCCACGTTATCCCTCCCTTTGCTTTATAGTTTCCTTTACCATCCACCATTCCATTGTTGAGCAATGAGCTTGCTATCGACAAACAGAAAGAAACCATGGCAGTAATATCTTGAGGTGCTTTTTGTATTGTTGAGGAAAGTGCATTATTATAGTTGCTAGACAAGAAATTTTAAAAAATCCTCAAGTTTAGGTAGAATTCCAAAATCCTCAATTTTATGTTAAAAATGCTTGATCCGGTTAACTAAGCATTTTGAAATTCCCTTTCAGTTTTGCGACTGAAAAATAATATCATTAGAATCATTTATCCAAACCTAATGGGAGAGTGATTTGTCTTGTTACATAGTCTCGAGTGGTAGTGCTTTTGCTAGATAATACATTCATGTAGTCCATGTTACTAGATTTTGGTGATTTTTAATGATTTTTTCCCCTTGTCTGATTTTTTGTTGCTGTGCTGATCTCCCCCCTAGTCTCTCCTTTCTCTATTTGGGTGTAATTGCAACTTTCTATTGTTCTTTCCTTCTTGCTTTTGTCTTGCTGTTGAATTGAAGTCTGTTATGACTAATGTTCTTTCCTTTCTGTGTTTATTGCAATCTTCACTGCACATCAAAAGGACCCTTGTGTTCTTTGATATGACCTTTCTGCAGTGGAAGCATGCATCATTTCTTTTAAATAGTTAAATTTGCATTAAACATTTGTGGCATATGCTAGAGAGAATTATTGGAATTTTATTTTATTGTATTTTAATTTTCTCGCTCTCAGAAAAACCATGCAATATTGATTACTATTGATCTTCTGAAGATTTTTAATTTCTAATGTATGAAGCATATATGGCTCAGCAGATTTAGACGCACATTATTTTCACATAATAAAATTTGCTAAAATCTTTATTTGCAAGGTTGATTATAAATGTTCCTTCCCACATGCTTGTTAGTTCTGTGCTATTGTTAAAACCTCTTGTGAAGACTCTCTTGAATAATTGAAATGAGGGCATGGTTAGTTTGTTACTCTGGCATAAGACCTACTTTGTCCCTGAGATTGAAGTGTTGCACTAATTTAGTCCCTGACTTTTCAATTGCTACAATTTGGTCCTCCAAATTCAAAAAAATGCACCAATGTAGTCCCTTGTGTTTTTTCCGTCTCCGGAACTCAACGCTATTAGTGACGTGACTCAAGCCTTGCCATGCTGAACGTATTAAAACGACGTCGTATGCGCTTTGGCGCTAAAGAAGGCACTAAACAATATCGTTTTAGAGTTCGAACAAAACTAAAATATTACATCCCTCCCTTTTGAACAATACAAATTGTTCAAACCCTTAAACGATGCTGTTTAGTGCATTTTTTAGCGCCAAAGCGCATACGACATCGTTTTAATATGTCCAGCGTGGAAAGGCTTGAGCCACGTCACTAATGGTGTTGAGCAAAATATACAAGAGACTACATTGGTGCACTTTTTTTAATCTGGGGGACCAAATTGTTACAGTTAGAAAGTCAGGAACTAAATTAGAACAACTTGCCAATCTCAAGAACCAAAGTGGGGTTTAACTCTATTTTTGTCTTCTGAAACTTAACACTAGTTGTGTGATTCTTTGAAGGAAAATATGTCAACGGCCACACTCTTGTAGCTGATGGAGGACTTTGGCTGAGCCGGCCTCGGCATCTGCCAAAAGAGGCGGTGAAGCAGGTCTCCCGAGCAGTGGAAAAGAGGTCCAGAAATGCACCAGTTGGTGTTCCAAAGAGCAAGCTATGATGTGTAATGTAATATTAAAGGGGATATGATCTCTATTACATTTATATATAATATACCCCTACAGTGTTATTTTTTTGAACAAAATAGTTTCTAAATAAAAAATCCCTTTCAAAGATTAATTTATCCAATCTGGAATCTATTTTCAAAAGCTAAATTACTCTCTCTATTTCAAAATAAATATCTCACTTTAAATAATAAATCAATATATTTGGATATAGATTATTTTTGCATAAGTACATTGATTTTTTTTTATGTATCCAAAATATAACATAAAAGTGGCATTTATTTTGCAATGAAGAAAATAGTTAATTAAAATTACCAAATTGATCAAGTAATCAAATTTTTAAGTACGCATTAGAAAACTTAGACGGAATATTTAAATTTCTGTGGTTTTCAATTCATTACGTACATATTTATTCATTTTTCACTAGCCAAACCATCAAATAATAATTTTTTTTTTAAATGATACCCATAGTTAAAATGTTGATTGATTCATTTAACTTAGTTTTGGCTTCAGTATCTCCGGAATACATAATTAGAATTATAGAAATGTTTTCTGACCAAGTTAATTTTATAATTAAATCTAATCAAGTATTTTTAACAGTTTCTTTTTTAAAATCTTCACACACCATGTTCCATGTACTTTTATGTCTTCTCCTTTTTCTTTGCTTTCTTCGGTCGTCTTCTTTTTCTTATACGCTGAATAATAGGAATGTCAGAATTTATTATTTTTTATTATTACTTAGTCATTAATGTTTAAAAGTATAAAATAAAATATGTTGTTAAATTATTAGATTAAAAAAATTAAATTAAAGAAATTGAGTTAATTGCTAAATGATGGTCAAAAATAATAAATTCGGATGATCTCTTAACATTTCTCTTCTTATATTTCTACTTTTTAAAATTTTGTAAAAAAAATGAGAAACAGAAGAAAAAAGCACATAAAAAACAAAAACTACATGAATTATCCGATAAGCATATAAATTTTAGAAGAAGATACAGAAATATCAGGTTTCTATATTTATTCAAACATAATTTTGTGTATAGTTTATATATATATATATATATATATATATATTTGAGTTTTTTTTTTTTAACGAAATTTCTATGTTTGTGTACTCATAAATTTTTTGTATTTTGAAGTTAAGAATGTTATACTTCACAAATTTCTGTGATTTTTGTGAGTGAAATTCTTTTTCGCTTTTTTATTTTATGGACAATTTCTTATAACAAATATTTAAAAAACATATTTTTAAAAAAACGAAAAAAAAAATTGCATGTGAAAACGTAGAATCCTGTGTTATTTTTTTTCACATTAGCAATAAACACATAAATTTGTTGACAATAAACATAGAAATTTAAGAAGAGCAGCACAGGAAGAAAACAGAATTTTAGGTCTTTGTATTTATCAAAACATAATTTGGTATTTAGTTTAGGTAGCAAAAATTCTTGTGTTTTCATTTTTTTTTTAAATTCTGTGCTTGTATACACAATTTTTTTCTATTTTGTGATGAAAAATCTGTGGTTTTTGTTTTGACTATATCACTATTCTAATTCAACTTAAATACTTTATTTTCCATTGCTAATATTTTTATGTTTTCATTTTTCTAAAAGGAACAATATTTCTTATAACAAAGATTTAAAAAATACAAAATTTGTAGATAAAAACACAAAAATTGTTATTTCTATTCTATTTTTTCTCTTGGCAATAAACACGTAAATTTTAGAATAAAACCACATGAATAAAAGACATAAAAGTTGCTTTTTTTTCTTAACGAAATTTCTGTATGTGATAAAAATGTGTTTATAATTAACAATTTATGTGCTTTTTATTTTGTCTTTATAACTATTATACGTTCTTCACAAATTTATACTTTTTTGTTATTGAAAATTTCCAGGCTATTCATTTTATTTTCTTTTTTTTTTTTTTTAAATTTTAGGGACACCATTTCTTATAACAAAAGGTTTCTTCTTAAAAAAAACCCACAACTTTGTAGATGACAAAAAAACACAAAATTTTTTAAGAAAAGCACAAATTCTACATTGTTTTATTTCATTTCTTCGATTTTTGTTCTGTTATTGTTTTTTTATGAAGCACATGCATTTCGCTGAGTTGTCGTGTTCTCGTGTCGGGCACATTTCGGACACGATACTCACCGACACTCATCCGACACGCGTGTCTGTTGTGTCAAACCGTGTCTTAATAAAAAAAATAAAAATTCTTCTTCGGACACACTTGGACACATCTAAATACCATTACGTGTCAGCGTGTCCAGTCTTATTAATATATATTTTTGAAATAAATTTAGATATAGTATATATTATTATTTATTAAAACAAAAAATATTTTAAATATTTGATTTAATTAAAATAAGACATTAAAAATAATTAAAAAATTAATTTATATTTTAACATCAATAAAATATCAAAATATCATTACGATTTATCTAAAAAATATTTTATATTTTATATATATGCGTGTTCCCGTGTCTTGTAAGATTTTAAAATTCGCGTGACATGTCCCGTGTCCGTGCATCATAGCTGTTTTTCTGTCTTTCAACAAGAAGAATAAGAACAAGAAGCTAATGGTAGTATGCAAGGGAGAGATGACGAGACAAGTACCCAACATTGGGAGATCGGAGTACAACACTTGTAGTAACAAGAAGATATTAAGGTGTTCGAGATGCGCAGACTACTTGCCCCGCAAAGAAATTGGAGCTCTTGCAAACAAGTTAGAAACGGCGTCTGAGGCAAAGCATATGGAGAAAAGTAGAAAACTTAAGTGTTAGTGGACCAAAGAATACCTTAAGGTGACGGACGTCCTCAAGCAAGTTATTAAGTGACCGCCCACAGGAATTTAAAATAAGCTTGTCTCCACAAGAGAGGAAATGGACAACAGACGACACAAGAGGAGAGCTCGCAAGGTTTCTAATCTCAGACAGCGAAGGTTAGCTCTAGCACCATCACCTACGGATACCTTTAGGATCAACCTAAGAATTGGGTTAGTGAAAATGATAGTTAAGATAGATTCCTTAGAGGTTTTATAACCTCTAGGTATATCTAAAGTTTCGAGAGTGAAACTTTTTGTAAAGAAGGTAGAATATAACACCCTAATTCTCTATATAATTAATTCTCTAAAATTCTGTTATGAGAATTCGCAAACATCCAAAATTTGCAAACATCCAAGAATCACCTCACCACAATATAATAAGGCGAACTTAGATAAAATAAGTGAAAACAAAAGAAAGTACAGTGAAAAATAAAAGCATGTCACAAGCTGAAAACCGTACCAATAACAAAGAATTTCGACTAAATTCATCTATAAAAACTTTACTACTGGCTTTTCTTGAATAATCTAGCTTTAGTAAAGTATTCTAAATGTGTTTTGGAGCTGAGATACTCTCTGCTACCAATATCTCAGATATCAGTTGTTTAACCGACATGGTTTGAAACGGTGATTTCACGGTTTAGCCATTAAACCGTTTCTTCTTTCTCTTTCCTTAATAATTTGGCCAAACCACCAAGAAACTCTCTACAACCAAAATCATGAAGCTATTAGAAAGATTACCTAGAGGAAAACAAGGAACCAAAATAACTAGCCTAGTTAAAATCTAACCGAGCTTAAACTAAACCAAACCAACTCCATTCCCTTCCAACCGAACTGGTTTTCTTCACACCCTCTCTCCCCAAACCCAAAAAAAAAAAAAAAAAAAAGAACACTACCAAATAGTGGTTAATCAACTATTTGTTTCAACACATGGAAACAGATTTATAGATAGATCTCCAAGTAAATAAGTAACAAGAATATGCAGTAGATTCCATATCAGTGTAGTTCGGCTTTTCTGTCCCTAGCAGCTTTGATCTGATCCGCAAGTGATACTCCTTTCTGCAACTTTTCTCTCTTGATAAGCTCTATATCCAATTTATTGTAAGTTGGGAAAATTGAATTGAAAACATCTCCTTCTCTAGATACTTGACTGCTGATGATATTCTTATTTACAGGAATCTGAAAACAGCACAGAAAAAAAAACAAAATCATGATTAGAGAAATAAAGGATACATAACAAAAATGGGTGTAATGTTATAATATTAGAATGAATATTAGAAACAAGGTCATGGTAAGCAGTTATGTTAATTTTAGATAGATACTTCTTAGTGGCACCACTCTTGAAAGGGGTGCTTTAACACAACAGTTAATTTCTGAGATAAATGTTCAGGTAGCGTTTAAGTTTCTAGTAATTAGTATCATAACAAAAATGAATTGTTCCCCCAATTAACACAACCACCAATTAGTTACTGATTTAACCATTAAATTTCCTATGTTTATCTCCTGATATTCGAAGTTTAGCTAAGATTTACATTCGGTTGCCACATCAATAGGTAGTTCTCTTATCCTTAATTGCTTTAACATTTGCACTTACAATAGCTAATATAGGGAAACACTATAAAGGTGTACCTTCGTTAATTTACAGGCAAGTTTGAACTCTTTAGTAACTTCAGAATCAATATTGTCTTGCTTTCCTTTTCTAGATTGCCGGATCTTCGTATCCCCCTTCGCTTTTGTCCTCTCCTGATGTTCTTTCCTCTTTTCAGCAAGCATTGCCTTCCTTATTGCCTTTATCCGTGCAGCTTTCTCTGCTTTTACTCTTGCGAACTCTTTTGCCCTTGCTTTTTCTGATGCACATTGAAGCTTATAGAGGAGAACCATTTCTTGTTTTATCTTCTGATAGCTCCCCCATTCTAGTTCTTGTTCACCACTCCCTCCTTTCTTAGCTGCTGTGGCTATGCATTCCCTCCATGACTGAATGAAATTCCTTGCTGCAGCAATCGCCATCAACTTTTTCCCCTTTTTCTTTTCCTTGGCCTGAAGAAGTTGGAGGACCTCCAATTGTTGTTCTATCTTACTGTAGCTATCCCAATCTAGTTCTTCTTGATCACTTGCTCCCTTCCTAGCAGCATTTGCTATGCCTTGTTGCCATGAAAGCAAAAAATTCTCCCCCAACCGCCTTGACTTCAGACGCTCTTGCCAAACACGTCTCAGCGAATAACTTATTTTTGCCTTGATTTGATCACTGCAGGAAGGTTGACAAAGGTTGGAGAATGCATTGTCATTGACTACATTCATTTTCATATTAATGCCACAAAATTTAGTAGAAAACTATTACAAATGATTGCGAAAGTTCACTTTTCAGTTTTTCAGCATTCATGGTGCTTTGAGGCTGATAGAATGATAAAAAATTTTGTTCTAGAAAGTCTTCAGAGATACCCTTGTAGTATAGAACAACAAAAATAAACTTTCTGTGATCCATATCATAAGGATTCAACATAGCTTATGTTGGCTGTTAATGAAGTTATACCTGTAGTTATAGAAGTAACAAGATTCTAGGAAGACAGCAATTAGATTAAAAATGTACTCGAATTATAATATAAATTTAGAATAGTCGCATATTGTTACCTATATTTTACTAAACCTGACAAGTAGCAATAACTTAGAAATCTGGATGTCATATCCTAAGATAGACAAAGTCTAAAGGCTATCCTCCAGTATTTTTGTCCCTAAGGGGATAAGCCAAATAAAATACATTATGCAAATTTCACAACCTCACTGCATATGCCATTCCACCATAACTATTTTCACTAGGAACTTGAAAAAACAAAAGTAATCTGAAATCCTTAATCAGTCACTTTCTTCAGTCGATACTTCTCATACTTTTCTGTAATCTGTATTAAGAAAAGAGTAGTATTCCTCTTTCTATAAATATTGAAAAAATTTTGGAAACTCGAAAGTACAATACTAGGTAAGGCATACCTTTTTCTACTCATCCTTATAAGCTAGAATTTTCAATGAAATAAAATTAAAAAGTTCTTTTTTGAGGTGTACGGATAAACAACATGAAAAATATGATTACCTATGAAAATGAGGATGTTCAGCCATCTTCTTCCGTATCTGAAAATTTGAAGAAGAAGAAGAGGCTTAGGATTACTATGTGAGTCAATATAAAGGAATGACCTATCAGCACAAAACTTTTGTGAGACAATAGCACTTGCATATTGAATACTTGTGATAAATAGTGGAAGGAGCTCAGAACAAAAGAGTATCACTGACATATAAAGCATTGCAATAAGTCAATAACAAAACATGTCATATTGTCAACACATACTAAAAGGATGAAAACCCCCAAAACTAAAGGGCTCATATTTGACTTCACCTTTGGATCCCTTAATGCCTCTAACGTTCTTATCCTGATTCGCTCACGGGTCTCTGCATTGTGTGTGGCGTCAGTTATACAAAATTAGCTAACTATAAGGTAGTGTTTGGATAGTGTCGAGACAGAGACAGAGACAATAGAGACAGATTAAAAAAAAGTGCCTTTGTCTTTTGTTTGGTAGTACCATGGGATAGTGAAAGACAACACAAGAAATTTTAAGAGTATGTTTGGTTTCCGTTTTCACTTTCTATTTTCAGTGTTTTTTGTTTTCAGAATTTTGCAAAGGAAAAAGAGGAAACAACGAAAACAACAAAATCTTCGTTTCTATTTTCACCTCGTGTTTTCTCTTTTTTGTTTCACAAAATTCTAAAAACAAAAAGTACTGAAAATAAAAATACAAACCAAACACACCCTTAGTATGTTCCAATGCTCAGGCTCCAGTATCCCCACTTTTTGGAAGTATTGGGGCACACTATATTTTTCATTCCAAACAAGACACACAGACAATTTGAAGTTTGTGTCCTTGTATTTCTGTCTCGTCTCGCAAACCAAAGACTGCCTAAGGTACATTAGTGTCCATTTAAATGCAAACTACCTGCAGTGTGTTTCCTTCCTTTGTTCCAAGGTACTCTTCCTTTGTTGGCTAGTCCTATTCTCATTCTTCTGATCCTCTCCTTAAGAATTTCTTTGTTCTGAGGTTCTACAAAGTCACTAAGGCCACCAGCCTCATTCCCGTTGTTCACATAACTCAATTCCAACGAATCAATATTAACTTTTGACTGATTGTATTCTTCAACTCCCACTGATTCTTTGTCATCAGCACTTATTATATGCAGCTCCTGAACTGGTAAAACCCTTTGAGATGAACAAACAAATAATGTTGATTTAGGGACTTCAGTCTTCACCACAGACACTTGAGGTTGTACTTTAAGTGTTACTCGGGGACAAATTGCACAAGCACAATCACCAACATTGCTCAGGAGCAGCAGCGAATTCGTGTTAGAAATATGAGTTAAGGGAGGAAGCATAATGGACATTCCTCTGACACTAGCATCAATTGAAAAATAAAAGATAAAATGAAATCTTCTTTCTTCTTAATAGCAGAGCACTTGCTGGTTCAATGCTTGACAAGTGTTAAGAGTCCTTGAGTGGCACCTAACAAAAGCAGCAGAAATTCAATTGAGATTTAGAAAGGTTATCATTAAACAAAAAGTAAATATCAAAATTATAGTAGATAAGGAAGCATGAGCGGAGGCACGGAGACAGGGGAAGCAAGCAAGACTAGTCACATGCACACATTAGCCTTTAAATTTGAATTTCAAACCCACCTAGTCCTGGCAAACTTCAAATACAAATTAATCTATACATAACGTGACAATGTAGATATCACATTCAACGACAGAAATATATTCTTTATTTCTTTGGGACAAGAAAAGTGGAGGTTGAGTTAGTTATAGTTTTTTCTTGTATGATTAAAATGAGTGCTCAAAGAACATGAGGAACACTAAAAGGAACCAGCAAACCCATTTTTCAACACCATCAAAAAGTTAATTTTCACCAACAGTATACACATAACATAATATAGCATTCAACTTTTTTAAAAAGGATAATAAAAAAGTCAACAATTAAGATAAAACCAAAACAATAGCATACACCTTTATTCACTTTAACAGAAGATACCTAAATAATAAATTGACAACAATATCAATACATTACTAATTGCAACCGTGACAAGGCCCTCCTTTCCCTCCCATAGTTCTTGCATTCTTCCAAAGATTTTACCGACAAATAGACTGCACAATTTGAGCATTTGACAACCATATCTTAGCAACACACCACACCACAAATATCATGAATCATGAAAATTGCGCAAGAAAATTCAGTAACTATTTTCATGAATCAGTTTAACATGAACCAAACACTGGAAATTAAGCACCTAACGAAAGAAAATCACAAAATAAAAAGCTAGAAAACCAAACCTTAATAGAACCAATAGCAAAAGAATGGTAGAACGACACAGAGAAATGAAGCAGAACGCGTGTGGAAGAAGAAAAGATCTGTGAGGAGGGTGACGGTTGGCCCGAAGACCCGCGGGAGAGAGATAAGGCGGGGGTGGCTGAAACCTGAATGCGAGAGTGAAGTAGGATTAGGTGGAGAGTATGTGCCTCTAATGGCTGTAACTAGAGTCTGGAGTAGACAGTAAACACGGGATTGTTGAAAAAAATTGAAAAAGTAAATGTGATCTCTTGATATAAATTTTTTAGATCACATCTTATTTCATTAATTATTAAAAAAATTGAGAAAATAGTAAACACTCAAATTTATCCTCAAAAAATTTATTCTCTTGACATCTCAAGAATTATTTCCACCCGATACATCGATACATTCGATAACTAATCAATTTTTAATATGCATATTAATTTATAAGTTCCTACTAATTTAATAAATTTTTCTTTAGGACCATTAAATTTCAAAAAATCAGTATAAAATAAATTAAGATTTATTTAAGTGATTTTTTATAGAAAGATTTTTTTTAAATAAATTTTTAAAAAATTTTAAAAAAATAAAAATAATTTTATGTTTAAATATTTAATGTAAAAACATCTTTTTATTTAATAATTATATTTAGATATGACGATATAAAAATATTTTTTTATTTATTTATAATGTTAAAAGTATCTCTTTTTTTTAAGCTAAAAATCTTTTAAACAAAAATATAAATTGTAATTTTAAAAAAATATATTTTTATTTTTATCACTAAAATTTTGTCAAATACATTAAAAAAAATTTATTAAAAAAATATTTTTCTAACAATTTAATAATACCTAAATAAGCTTTAATCCTCATTTAAAATGGTAAAAAGAACAAATTATTCAAAAAGATTAATTCTTGAAGACTTTTAAAAATTAAAAATTTGTTAACAATTAAAGTGTTTGGTCTAAAAATTTTTGGGAATTAATTTGAATGTTTATTCTTATAACTATTTTAAGTTATTTATTTATAAGTGAATATAAATTGTTTTTGTAGAACTTTCTGTTTTTATCTTAATTAACAATTTTTTATTCTCTAGATTTTTTTAGAATTATTTTTTATATCTTTAAATATCTATGTTAGATAAATATCTGTGTTAGATAAATAAATTTATATTGAATTTTATTATAAAACAATTAAATCTCAAAAATATATTTTAAGATAAATTAATTATTTTTTAAAATAATAAAAAGAATAACTTGTCTGACAAAAATAATTCTTAAAGATTTACAAAGAATAAAAATTTAGTGGAAATAAAAAAATTTGATCTAAAATTATTTGAAAATTAATTGACCTATCTACTTTCACTTTGTTTCAAGACAGGTAGAACTATTGTGCATTATTGTTTCCCCTATCCTTAAACTTGTACAATGTAATATCTTCCTTCAAACAAGTCATTGTCAGCTTCAAATGTCTTCTTCCATTTGCCTATTCGGCTATTCCCACTTAGTTTAAGAGTTTTTTTCCCGACAAATTCCCTCTTTAATTCCCCTTTCCAGCCAATAATATCTACTATTCTTTCATGTTCTTCATTTCAAATTTAAAACTTTTAAAAATGAATTAGCAATATCTTTAAGTCATTACCCAATTTTTTTTTATTCGCCATTTATGAGGTTTTTTATTCTTTTGTTATTAAAGTAGTAGTATTTAACTATTTATTTTTAGGTCATGGATTTGTTACTTTCATTTTTGACGTGGAAGTATCGTTAACCATCCAAAAAATATTTATAAAAAGAACTCCATTTTTTTGTTTTTAGAAGAATTCATAATTTGACATTTATCTCTCTATTTATGTTTTTTACACATTTTTCCTTTTCTTTTTTAATCACAATTTTAAAGAGGAGACATTTGCCTAGCATTCTTGTCTCCTTCTACCACCGTCACTCATTCTCTATTCCTCTCCCTTTGTGGTCGCTCGTTCTCTGATCCTTGTCGTAAGTCGTTGCTGGTTCTTTGCTCCTCACCGTGCGCTGTCGTTGTTACCCTACTTCTCTTCGTGTCTCGCCGTATCTCGCCGTCGCTGATGGGTGGTCTCGCCATGTTTCTCTTCTGTGTGTGCTCGAAGTCGAAGCAACATTTCTTCTTTTTGGACTCGCTATTTCTAACTCTCTACTTTAGTTCGATAACTCAGTTCAGATATACCACTCAATTTAGCTTCTTTATTTTCAAAGTTTCAATTTCAATTTAGAAAAGGAAATAATATGAGAAAGTCTGCTGATATTTTTTTTAAACATGTGTAGAATTATAGCATTGGTTAGTTTAGCAATTTTAGCACTTCATAAAGTTATGTTTTTCTTTCTTTCAAATAGCATCAGTTAGTTTTAGCAATTTTGACTAGTTATATTTTTTGTCAGTAGAAGATAAAAATTTTGCAAAACCGTTTACCTTTGTTGTTGAGAAGCATTGCTATGTCATTATTATGCATGGACTAAGGTTCAAGTACAGAAGATATTATAGTAGATTCTTAGAAGTTATTGCATATCAATTCGATCTATTATGTTCATATTATACTTTATTACTGTCAAGCGATTACTTGGCTTGGGAGTTTGCTGTTCTTGATTCTTGTATCTGACATTGTCTTACCACGTTAGTGTATTATTATGTTCAAAACACAATTCTTAGTCTTTTCACGTGTTTATGTAGATCAGATTATTAACATTGTGATTGAGTATCTATTTTCTTTTGTTTAGTTTGGAGTTGAAATTGTCCCTGTCCTCAATGGCCTAGTTTTATACTTGTTGGATATGTATGAAAAAATCATATAGAAACTTTTACAAAGAGTTCACTTCATCCAGGGCATCTTCTTCTAAGATTAGTTTGACTCTTGGATTTAGTGAGACTTACCAAGGACTTAAATCTGATCTTGAAACTCCTTTAATTATTTACACCGAAGAACTAAGTGTAAGAGAAAAAAGTACACCTCATAAACCTAACTTAGTCACAAATTGATGAACCTAGTTTGTGGCAAATTGCCAAATGTGGCTTATACCTAACAACATAGATTGCTTCAAATGTAACAACTAGCAAGGTTTCTTCTAAATCTTTTGTACTTAAATTTGCAATTGAGCACATTGTTTCACTTATGTGATTGCTAATTTGCTATGCTATTTGTATTGTGAGCACAACTGTGATGAGTTCCACATCAGGCCTCTTTATCCTTTTATTTGTAACTTTTTTCATACAGGACTCACTAACTACCATCAGGATGGTTGCATGTTAATAAAGCATAATTAGTGTTTATATTACAACAGTTGAAAAAACTTGGGTAGCAGATGACTATATCATTAACAGAAGTATTTCTTTCATGGTGTTTCCATATCATTAACAATAGTTGCAAATATTATATTTCACTCTATATTTACATCGTTGTTGCTTCGATTTCTGAAAATAGATATAGTCTCCCTAATGACTGGAAAGCATTCTTTAAATGGTGACATTTTTTGTTTAGTTTCAACAATATTGCATTGATTGCACTACTATAGCATTGTCTTAAATAAATAATATTTTAGCTGTATTGGTGAACATCTGTATTTTTTTATTTACATTTGTTGCTTACCCTCATTAACTTGGTAATTGTAAATGGTGAAGCAGTGCTACCTTATTTCTATGCTTACATATATTTAATAGATGCTATTTTTAAGTATGTGCAAGATGGCTAAATAAGATTGTGTTAAATCACAAAAAAACTCAATTCAGTCAAGAAGCTGAACCAGCTGTTTCCATAATATCGCACGAAATAATGACGAAAGAGCATAATGATGAATCAGAACTTGTGTGTCACACAATTCATAGTATGTTGATCTATCTAATGAATATAAACTATTTTGTTCATTGTAATCAAATGGTGTTGATACAAGAGTAATTTTTGTAAAAAACCATAATTTAGTCATATTCAAATTCTATAATACAAATCTTTCCAATTCAAGAACTAGAAAATCCCAATCAGCTTGGAATATAGCGAAACTAGTTTAAAATGTGGTTAACGTAAAAACATAAATAAGAATGCATATCTATTTCAGCTAAAGGATGAGATAATAGCTCTATTTGAAATATTCAAGCCATGGAATGCCGTTAAAGGCATTTGGAAAGCTTTAGAAAAAGGAACCAACACAAATAACACTCCATTTATTTATTTCACCTCAAATAACCTCAATTTTTGGCTTCAATTTCTTCAAGAATAACCAAAACTCATTTTGGAAAATCTTTTATTATTGTTCTAATTGAATACAACTTTCAAAAAAAAATTAACGAAGATTCTAATGCACCATGCATTAACTTAACAGCATATATGACAATCTTTAGCATTCGCATAGACATTTATTTAACTAGGCTAATTTCTGGTAGTGTCCTTCCCTCCATATAGCATGTAGTCTTTCTTCATTTCTCCCAAAACTGAATCATTAGTGTTGTATAAAAATAAAACACAAAGAAAAAGAAGTCTATCACTACATATTCAATACAAGATTCCTAATTGACTGTGCATATAAAAGCAAGCTGATGATAATGCCCCAAGAAAGAGCCAATGACAAATGAAAATTTGCAGGAGGTATGAGAATTGCTTGTGTTTAGAATTAAACAAAAAATAATGCCTTATATCAATTCGGGCACATGAGGCAAACATTGATTTAAGAAAAAGACGTCAACTACGTATGATGTATTTCATAGAAACACAATTCTAAACCATGAAAAGTAATAGTTTCAAGTTTAAAGTTACATACAAATGGGAAAAAAGAGATAGCATAACAAATTCTAGTAAATGGTCAAAGTAAGTTATACCTTTAAAATTTTCTATGAGAATATTCATTCTTCTTAGGAAAGCACAAGTTTTGACCACATGCTAGGACAATAACAACTTTGAAAAATGTACATGAATGAATTTCGGATATATATGTAGTCCTTTTTTCGAGAATAATACTACAAGGACTAGAAAAAAGGTTAGTTTACCCCCTTCAACTTAGATAGAAAAAAAAGATAAAAATTCAACTCCACCTAAAAAAAAGCCAATCCATGAACGAAACCCTAAATTATATTTTTTACCATTCATAACACAGTTCACAACCCAATAAAACAAGATACCTCTTGATAGTTAAATAACATGCTAACAATAAATATCAGAAACGTGATCCTTTTTGAATAGGTAGGCAGTGGCGGATCCAGAAATCTTATAAGAGGGGGCCAAATTAAATACAAAATAAATTAAAATATAACATAATAAAAAATTAATAAAATATAATTTATAGTATATAGATCAAAATTAATAATTATATTATATAAAAATTAACATTCAATTACATACTTTAGGATTTTGGTCTTTTTGAATTTGGTCTATGATATTTCATATAATTAAAATTATCAATTTACCATCTGAAATAAATTTTGAAATATTTTCTTTTTCAACATATACAATCATATAATATGTTAAAAGTTCGTCTTTCATATTATTTTAAAGTATTATTTTAATAATTTTTATTGTTTAAAAAATCTATTCAGTTGTTACGGTTGTCATAAAAAGAGCCAAAACAAGAATTTTTTTTATAATTATTACTTTTTATATTGATCCGAATCTATATTTTTTAATAACGTTTCAATTATTTATATATTTATATGCTTTTATTATTTATTAAATTTATTTGTTAATTGTTACTAATATATTATAATATATATTAGGGTAAAGTATTAAATTGGTCCCCTATGTTTAGGCGTAATTTTGTTTTGGTCCTTCAGGTTTAAAGTGTCTTATTTGAATAAAAAAAAGCTTCATTTAACTTCAATTTAGTCCCACCGGAGGTCAAAGATAAATAATTAATGAAATGTCCTATATGAAACTTTGATTATTTCGATAATTATTTATCCTGCTGTCATGTAGGACAAGGTTGATAATTATACTGCTGTCATGTAAGACAAATCGTTAATTATTTATCTTTGACCTCACAGTGAGACTAAATTGAAGTTAAATGAAACTTTTTTGAATTCAAATAGGATACTTTAAACCTTAAGGACCAAAACAGAATTACGTCCAAACGTAGGGGACTAATTTAGTACTTTACCCTATATATTATAACTTATACATATTAAATTACTAATATGTAAAATTCTTTTAGTATGTAATATACAAAGATATATTTAATCAATAATAATATATATATTAATTATATAATAATAAACTAATAATACTAATTTTTTAAAAAAAAAATGGGGGGGGGGGACTTAGAAATGCAGGAGCATGACTAACAAAATTCAAAGTATACCTCAGATATAAGTAGTTCCAACAAAATAGTCAATTTTTAATAGAAAATGATGAACTAGCAATACAGAGACTGAACAATGTGTGTTTCCCGAGCTCACAACTGCAGTCTATTTTCTTTCTTTTTAACAATGAATATAACTATACACATTAGGATAACATGAAATATATTATTGTGTAAAACTAAGAGGAAAATACTATGAAAAGAATCCGAAATTAATTAAGATAATTTTTTGCTAGAAGAGATTAAGATTTTCAATTCTCATGGAACATGTTCAGTCAATGAATCTTTCACATGACAAAATAATAATTAGTCAATTAGCCTGACAATCCAATAGAAAATAAGATTTAACTTTCAATTAATAAAGACCAATTTTACATGATGTAACCTCAGACTTATGTCTCACAAAATGTATTAAAATTGCTTCAAGGACATATAGCAACTTTTTTTTTATGAAAACCCAAAAAAAGGGGCCGAAGTATAAAATATAATAAAAAGTGTGGTGCAAAGACCACATAAAACATCCAAATTCACAAAAATTTCTATAGAAAAAGCAATAAAAAAAATAAAATAAAATGAAACCTAGGTAGTTCGCATGGACAGAGACGAAGCATAACAACGCAAGGGACCAAAAAGTGTGGTACGGCGACAGTAGAAAGAGTGGTGACGGTGCTGAGTGCTGGAGGCGGTGGCGGCAGCCACAGTAGTAGCTGTGGGGATGGAACAAGAACATGACAAGAACCCTAGCAGAGACAAACATCTCAGGATTTTTTATTTTAATAAATAAATTAATTATAATACTTATTGAAATAAATAATTTAAAAAATATTTACCAAAATAAATACCCCTCTCTTATCTCGTTTACAGTGTAAACTGTAAACGAGATAAGAGAGGGGGACGTGACACGTGTATATCTCGTTTAAACTATAAACGAGATACTAGCAAAATTTTCTCGTTTACAGTGTAAATGAGATACAATGGGGCAAATTTTCAGCAGCTATAAAAAGATATGTAACTCTTGGCGTTCTCCACACACATTTCATATCTTTTTCTGTCCTATTTTTCTTACAAAAAAAGGCAACAATGGCCAGTAATAACATGTACGTAGTTGTGTGTGATTACCCCAATTGTCATATGAGAAATGGCGACAACGGGGTGATATTTGAGTGTGACAATCCGATACTGTTGCGGACTCAGCGTGTATAGGGGTGTCAAAAATCCCAGGAGGTGTGGATCCCTGCGGGGACCGCTTCGAAGCAGATGCGGGGACCTGAGCGGGGATCCCCATCTCCGTATTCTCCACAATCCCCGAATATATTAAATTACTTAAATACCCTTAAGAATTTAGTTTTTATTTTGGTTTTTTAGTCATTTCACCTTGCATATATATAGAAAAGTTAAAACCCTAACTCATCTTCCCAGTTCCCACATAGAGCGCCGCATTCCAATCCCTAAATACCCTCAGTCCCTCACCCTGCTCCTCGCAAAACCCTTCGTCTTTGCACCTTTCCTCTGCGTTCTCTCCCTCGTCCCAGCCAGCCACCTCCGACCGCCATCGTCACGGCCTCGCCACTGTCCGTTTCAGCCGGCCCACTCACTGCATCATCACCGCACCGCCCCGTGCGTCCTCTTCTGCGTTGTTCGCCGCTCTTCTCTTCACCGGCGTCTCTGACCTCTTTGGCCATTTCTCCCTTATCCCTGGTAAGATTCACTGCTCTCTCCTTTTCTTCTTGTATTTTGGCATTTCACTTTAGGTGTTTATTTTTTTTCATGAATTTGATGGTGATTTTGATTTTTTTTGAAGTTGGTGGCTGTTGTTTTTTTTTTAATGAATGCTTTGTTCTATGAATTTCTAATAATTGGTGGCTATTTTTTTCATACTTTAATTTTTTATTTTTCATTAATTCTGAATTCTAATTTTATTGGCTGTTTATGACTTTATGCTATGCTGTTCTGTTTATGCTATGCTATTCTGTTTATGAATTATGATCTTGGCTGTTCTATTTATGACTTTAAGCAAGATTGAAGCAATCTCATTAGGATTTATATCCCCTAACAGCACACAAAGATATTACTGCAATAAACATTTTTGTTTAAATCCTAAATTGAAATTTTCTTAACTAGTACAACGATGTTTGTGAACCTTTTCTTTATATGTGTTGTACTAACATTTTGTAAGGGTAAAGTAAATTAGTAAATCCATTTTGCTGTGTCAGAATGCACGAACATTTTGTTATTAGAGAAAAAAGTATTTATCAATATTTATAAATGTATGTAAGGGTAAAGCAAATTAGCAAATCCATGATTGGCGTTTCAATCACTTCGATCCCCTTATATGCATGCTTTTAGATCTTATAATAAAAGTATTTATTTTTGCTTGTTTTAATTTGATTTTGTGATTCAATTTGTTAATAACTCTGATTCCGTGATTCTGAGTTGCTGGGTTCAATTTGCTTGTTCTGAGTTGATTCTGTGATTTAGTGTTTATGTATTGAATTTTAATTTAGTGTTTCTATATTAAATCTTACTGTATAGGATGAATAGTTTAAACTCGACTCCTATTGAAAATAATAATGAGACAGAGCCAACTCAAGATGATGACGGTCAAGCAATTGAAGCATATGTCCAAGGAACACAAGAGGAAGGACAAGAAGAAATACAAGAGGGAGGACAAGAAGTTAGCCAAAGTGTGCAAAACGGACCTAACAAAAAAGGATTAATTTCTGAGGCGTGAAAACATTTTAGGAGGGAGAAAATAGATGAAAAGTGGAAGGCAATATGTAAATATTGCAAAAGAAAGATTGGAGGTGACACGAAGTAATAAACTAAGCACTTGCATGATCACATTAGAATTTGCTCGATTCGTACTGTTAGGGGACCAAAGCAATCAATATTGAAAACAGTGCAGCAATCATCAGGTTCGACAGGAACAGGAAGGCCAACAGATTCACTTGTGGTTGGAAACTTCACATTTGGTTAAGAGGGAGCACGACGAGCACTTACAAGGGGTTATTAGGGACGAACACCGTATGTCGTTTGTTGAGCAACATGGTTTTCATGAGTTTATGGCTGAGACTGAACCTTTGTTCAAATTTTATACAAGAAATACACTGAAACGTGATGCTGAGAAGATGTATGAAGCTAAAAAGGCATAACTTCTAAAATTGTTGGGAAAAAAATTCAAGCCGCATTACTATAACTACTGACACGTGGAGTGCTGATTGTCAAAGCAAAGGCTATGTGGCGATTATAGCTCACTTTATTAATGATGATTGGAACTTGCAAAATTGGCTTGTAAGGTATTATTTATGCTTTTAGCATCTTTTAAATATTTGAATTTTTAATGTCATGATTGTTTATTATATTTACATTACTCTAGGTTTGCATATGTGCCTACACCTCATACTGCTGAAGTTCTTAGTGATGCTTTGGTGAATTCCTTGTATGATTGGAAAATAGATAGAAAATTGTCAACTTTAACAGTTGATAATTGTAGTACAAATGATGCCATGATTCATCTTGTGCTTGATAAGATTTCACCGTCTAACTTTGTTAAGAGAGGAGAATTTTTTTACATGCGTTGTTGTACTCATATTGTTAATTTGATTGTGCAAGATGGCATGAATGATATATATGGTTCTATTGAAAAAATCAGAGATAGTGTTTCTTTTTGGGTTGCAACACAGAAAAGGGAAGAAAAATTTGAAGAAACTTATAGGCAATTGAATATTAATTATAGGATAAAGCTTGTACTTGATTGTAGAACTAGATAGAATTCAACTTATCTAATGTTTGCTTTTGCTTTGCCATATAGAGAAGTTTTTGAGTGTTTAAGACACCGTGAATCTCTGTATAAAGTTGTACTATCTAATGATGAGTGGGAAATGGTAAATGAACTTGTTGATAAATTAGAAGTCTTTTATAATGTGACTGAATTATTCTCTGGCACTTTATATCCAACGACAAATTTGTACTTTCCCAAGGTGTGTGAAATGAGATTGACATTGAATGAGTGGTTGCTTAGTCCCAATGAGATGATTTATAGAATGGCAACAAATATGATTAGTAAGTTTGAAAAGTATTGGGATCAAATTAATGAAGTCATGGCTGTGGGAGCTATCTTAGACCCTAGGTATAAGATGGAGTTATTGAAATTTTTTTCCCTAAAATATATGGATCTCAAAGTGAGAATCATCTGAGCAAGGTAAGAAAAATGATGGAAGAATTAGTATGTGAATATCAACTTAAGGCTAGGGTTAAAAGAAGAGCAACAAATGATGATAGTTCAGCTTTTACTTTGAATGTTGGACATGGTGAAGGATCTTCAAAGAGAAAATTTAACTCTATCTACTTGCAATTTATGGAAGATACATATGAAGATTGTTCTACAAAAACTGAGTTGGATTTCTATTTGGAAGAGAGTGTTATAGTAGATAAAACAAATTTGAAAATTTTTGATATTTTAGGCTACTGAAAAAATATTGGAGTGAAATATCCAACTTTACAAAAGATTACAAGAGATTTTTTAGCCATTCCCATTTCTACTGTTGCCTCAGAGTCTGCTTTTAGCACCGGTGGTCGAGTTATACATCCACATCACAATAAATTGGATTGTGAACTGGTTGAGGCGTTAATTTGCACTCAGCATTGGATACACTCTTCAGGTAAAAGTACTAATAACTCAAATTTTATTTCGTATTAAAGTTCAATTTCATGTTAAATTTAACTCTCGTAAATTGTTGGTTGATATAATATAGGTAAATCAGGGTCGAAAATTCCAATTTCTTGGGACTATGTGATGGATATGGAGATTTAGGAGTTTGGGTCATTTTTTTTATTATGTCAAATTCTTATTAAATATATGGTATTCTTGTTTATGATGTATGTTAATATATTCATGTTTGTGTTGTATTTTAGCAGAGAACATGGAGCTGTTTGTTGGAAGTTGAAGACTTATTTTATGGCTTTTTTTTAAGAATGGAAGTTGTATTTTAAAATTTCGTTTTATGGACTATGATTTGTTATTTTATATTTCTTGACTTGTAAGTTGTAATCTTAGATAAGATATGTATGTTTGTGTGTTGTAATAATGTTTTGTGGTTTTTTTTATATTTTTTAAAAATTTTTTATGGTAATTTTCATATAAATGTTCAACATAAACAGATTGGGAATGGGACCTGTGGGGAACATGGGAAATGCGGAGAATGGGGATGGGGGCAATTATCCCTCCATGGCGGGGATTGGGGCGGGGACGAGGAAAAAATCTGAGGGTAGGAATGGGGAGCTGGGAGGCATCCCCCGCCCCGGCCCGCCCTGCCCCATTGACACCTCTAAGCGTGTAAGTACGCTGTTGGAGTTGAAGAGTTTGATATTGAGCAACCTCGGAGGTACAGTTGCGAGGGAGGTGGGAAGAGTGGGGTATAGGTTGCTGGCACCTATGGGTAATGGAGTTTTTCAGTTTCGACTATTTCGACTTGTAGGGGACGAGCATGTGCGGCTCATGTTTGACATCCATGGGAGAATCATGGCGGAACAAATGATGGAGCTTTCCTCCGAAGTTGAAGATGTTGGTCGTGCTGGTTCTGTACACTCGACCTACGTACAAGGCAACCGACCTCTCACACCACCACCCATTCATGTCGCCATTCCAGTGGAGGAGGGTGACGAAGAGTCAAATGAATAATACGTGCCAAATAGTGCTGATAGTGATTCTTCTGAAGAGAGCAACGAGAATGAGTTTGTACCGGAGACGCCTACTGAGGCAGTAGCGCACCATGCTTTGCCTCCCCCCACCCAATTCCAGCGTTGTCGGTAGTACCAAGTCACTATCATAGTCTGAATCTGGATGCGATGCATGAGAGGACTTCATTTTCCAACACAGGAAAAGAGGATAACAACCTAGACGGTGTGGGATAGAGTTTCGGGTCGGCCACAGGTTCAAATGCCGAGAGGCAGTGCTGTAAGGTGTGAAGAACTACAATATTCGCAGGTCTGCTGAGTATCGGGTGAATGAGTCAGACCGATTAAAGTACCATGTGCAATACCGTCAAGCTGCGAATGGGTGTCAATGGAGTCTCCGTGTTTCCCTTCAACAGAACCTTGGATACTGGTGAGTTCAAATTTAATTAAAAGCATTCGATTGCTTCTGTGCAATATATATAGTAGTTTCGAAATATGGTTGAGCCGATGCTTTTCTATTGTGCTAGGGAGGTCTAGAGGGTTGGTGGAGCGCACAGTTGTTTAGCACCCACCATGTCCCAAGACCATCGACAGTTGGATAGCAGTCTCATCTGCAAGGTCATACTGTCGTTGATACATTTGAACCCCTTTGTCAGCATCCTGGTACTACAAGGTACGGTTCGAACGAGCTATCACTTTAAACCCTCCTACAAAAAGGTGTGGATGGTGAAGCAGAAGGCAATTGCACAAATATATAGTGATTGGGAGGAGTCATATAACAAAGTACCAAAACTGCTTCAGGCACTGCAGAGCTGTTTTCCTGGCACCATTTGTGAGCTACGGACCAGACCGTTCTACGATGGACACCTTCTGGTCTACGACTGTAGCATGTTTAACAAGGTATTTTAGGCTTTCCCATCCTGTGTTGAGGCTTTCAAGCATTGCAAGTCATTTGTTTCCGTCGATGGCATGCATCTGTACGAGAGGTACAGTGGAATGTTACTTATTGCGGTGGCACAAGACGGCAACAGCAACATCCAACCTATTGCTTTTGCCATTGTCGAGTCCGACAGCACCGAGTCATGGTCGTTCTTCCTTACTAATCTGAGACGCCATGTCACCCCATAAGACGGCCAACTGGTTATCTCGGATAGATCGCAGGCCATCAAGCTCGCTTCAGTGCCGATGACAGTTGTAACACCTTAACCTTTAGCACGTCATGATCGTACCAAAAGTAAGGCGTTACTAACTCATTTTCCTTTATTATCTATTTAATATTGAGCCTTTACGTTAGTATCATGTTTCAGTTTTTAAGAAAATTTCAGAAAATAGATTTTAGTAATTAAAATCATGTAATAAAAGATCTTCAAATAATAATAATCACATAATTATTAATAATAATAAATGCTATACAATTAAATTCAATATAAAACTTAAATACAATACATATCCCTCTGGATAAAATAAAAAATCCTGAAGCAACAAGGGCGATGGAACTCTATAAAAACAACAGGAATCACAAGTAAATCTACTAATCGTCTGCAGCTTCTTACTGAATCTCCGAACCTATGTCACTAAAAGGGTGGAAGATTTGGGGTGAGAACAAACCACACGTTCTCAGTAGGGAATAGGAATACTGTAAAAATAATGAAATAAAGTGCAAACAATTAACTTTACTCAAATAAACTTTATTTTTATCGAATCTTTTGAAAATACCCTTGGTTTTACTTTAGCTAACTAATTACCTCTTTTTAAAATCTCTAAACTCAAAACAAATTTTAAATATAAAACTAGTCACATTACCCGTTTCTCAGCCACATAGTTAATCTTCAGTCAAATGCCAATTCGTAATCACTTTAATACATTCACAAACAAATAGTACAAGCAAGAGATTCAATTCAATGTACAAGCAAGTCGCAACAAGGTAAACAGTACAATCACAAAGTAATAAGACAAGCAAGCGCAATCAAATGCAAATGTGCAAACAACATGATGCATGTCTATCCCTAATGCAGGCCATGAGCTCATGTGTCGGTTGCCTACCCGCTCCCGACATTATCCAGGCACGAGTCCCAGATATGACTTTCCAGATGCATACAGTGTGCTTATAAGTAGTACGGCTAGGCCGCATACAGTGTGACTTTCCAAATCAATAAGCGTACATCTGGAAAATAGTTCTCAGTGTGTGGGCGTCCCCACTTTACATTTGGCATTAAGGCCCAAACAATGTCACATCTGCTCTCTTGTGGCAGACGATCTCTTTAAGTTAATATATTCTTTAAATCCTTGTTCTCTACTCTCCTGTGACAGAGATTCCTTTTCTTAAAAAACCGAGCTCAAAACAACACTTAAAACAAAATCTCTCCTTATAAAATTGGATTTAAAACATTATGTTTTTCTTAATAAATCGAGTTTAAAAAAATAGAGTACACCTTTTCTCAACTAAATAAATCTTAAATAATTTAATTTTTCAAAACTGAATCTTTTAAAATAACTTTTCAAATAAGACCTCAGATTTTATAAAATTTCGGCAGCATTTCTTCTAAAATTCGGACTAAACCACCTTTACGAGTTCCCTATTCCTCAACAATTCACCAGCCTTTTTCTCAACAATTCTCAAATCAGCAAAATTCTTAATAGTCAGAAAACAGTCACAAATAAACCGTCATCACAATAAATCCAGACCGAGCACAAGCCTAAATCAATTCAACGCTCAACACAATATCATCCGATCAAATTAACATATCTAGTAACCAATAATTTCTCAAACAAGCTTGCAACAATATCCGCCATCATTAAGTAAATCTCAATTCCACAACAAATCACATTTTCACAACCTCAATCCAAGCTTAATTCCACCAATTAATCTTTCGTAACAACCAAATCAGTCACATTCACAGCAATATTCCATACTCAATAACATTACTATTATATATATATATATTTGCAATTATTCAATTAATTTTATAGGCATTCTAAATTAAAAACGTTTAACTTTAAAAATAAATCTCTTACCTTCGTAC
Source organism: Arachis ipaensis (assembly GCF_059453495.1). Lineage (NCBI taxonomy): Eukaryota > Viridiplantae > Streptophyta > Magnoliopsida > Fabales > Fabaceae > Arachis > Arachis ipaensis. The sequence continues at coordinate 30,385,834 of NC_142438.1, read as the reverse complement.
AAAATCAAATTAACGGGACCTCCGGAGATACTTTCTAATCGAACTGTTAAAAAGAAAAATGTCAAGAATTATTCGTGCCTCCTAGAACTCCAGTTGGCCAAACTCAAAGAATAGAGGAGTTACGTCACCGTCAATTTCTATCGGATAAAAATTATACCAACACGTGAAAAAGGAGGATACGAATACTTTTATTGAATTAAATCTTTTATCAGAATTATGGATCGTAAGAAATCAAAGTCGAAAGATCAATAAAAATCACGGTTCTCTCTTTCTCTCTCGGTCACTTCCTTCTCTCTTTTCTTCATATTGGTTCGTGATGAAAGTACCAAATAAAGTAAGATGATGAGTGTGGAGATTAATAAATAAATGGGATATGTGTCATGGTTTCATGTGATCCACGGTCATATTGAATAGAAATCATACAAGAGAATGTGGCAATTAATTGATAATTATACGAGTGAAAGAAGGTTAGGTGTCAAACTTATACGAGGCACGTTTCTTTCTTTAATTTTCTTTGGTTTCTTAATGGCTTTCACCAAAAGTAATGAAATAATAATAATAATAATAATAATAATAATAATAATAATAATAATAATAAATTTAAGTTTTGTTTAATCAAAATAATTTTTGATAAATATTTAAATTTAATAAAATAAGTAGTAATTAAATTAAATTTTAATAATTATAAAATTCTATTTAATTATTTTTGTTAAAAATAAATTTTTTAAAAATTACATCTCAATATAATATAATAATTTGTAAATAGACAATTATTTAATTTTTAAAAATTTGGGGTCTTACAACAGTGGTTTGCATCCCCCTAGAACATTCTACGCTTACTGTATCAGACACATGGTGGCAAACTTCATGAGTCGTTTTAAATTAGTCGAGGGCAAGAGATACCTTATAAACACTCTGCTTACAGTTTAAACAAAGCTGGATATGAGTAGTACATGGATGTCTTGAGAAGAGTAGAAGGTGATGCCTCTGAAAAAAAAATAGTTCAGAATTATAAAGAAATATTGTGAAAAGTTTAATTGGATCTTCGACGTTTAAGGGTCCTCATATTTTTTAACTTTTAAATAGGCTTCTATACTTTTTCTATTAAATTCTTACACTATTTTTAAGTTTTTTAAAATTTTTTAGTATAAAAAATATTAAAGTTAAATAAATATTTTTTTAAGTTAAAGATATTTCTAATTAAGAACATATTTACATCTTCAATTACTTATTTTTTAAACAAATATTACTCTTTTAATTTTAATATATTTGATACTACAAAAAAATCTTACTAGAACATAGAGTTCCAAACTAATAACTATGTAGTAATTAATAACTTACAACAATTAAATAGAGTTCCAAATTTCTACAAGCCACCTATTCCTAACACTACAAACTATATTCTACTTCTTCGCGACTATGTTAACCATGACTACATACAAAAATATATCTAAATGGGATTGCACAAAATTCAACACAAAAGAACTAATTTTAAAGTTGGCTGCCCCGGTGTAATGTGAAGTCTCGTTCAGTCTATTAATGTCTCCATCGTTACCAGCTGCATGCGACATCGTCGTATGTATTGATAATATGCTTAGAAAGTGGTAAAAGAGACGAGAAAGGTGTTGAAAAGTTTAAAATGGGACCTGGTCAAAGGCTGTGAACGACATATATTTAAAGACGTCTCCCAAACTTATCTCGTTTACAGTGTAAACGAGATAAGCCTCCACATATCTGGTTTACACTGTAAACGAGATATACACGTGTCACGATAAACGAGATATACACGTGTCACATCACGTGTCTTATCTCGTTTAAATTATTTATTTCAATAATTATTATAATTAATTTATTTATTAAAATAAAAAATCCAAACATCTCATCTCTTCGACATTATGATTAAAAGAAAATAAAGAATGTGTAAATAGCAAAAACAAAAAGGCAAGCTTTTAATTGTTAATTTTTCAAAAATAAAAGAGCGGAATTCTATTTGTAAATATTTTTATGTTGGCTAATGTTACTCCCACCTAAAAATAGAAGTAACGAATCCACAACTTTATTTTTAACATTCTCATTCTCTTTATTTTTGGCTTAAATTTGATTGCAATCAGAACCTTTTTTTTTTCCATTTTCCCTTATTATTTGTTATGCTAATATACCCCATAAAAATATAGAAAATGATATATGTAGATATTTTGTATTAAATCAATAGCTTTCTACTTTGTATTAGGAGTGTACATGGGTCGGGTGAAGTCAGATTTGTTTGACCCTAGACCCGATAAAATTTTACTATTTTCGGGTTACACTAAAATCAGGTCTAAAACGATAAAACTCAGGTCTTGATAAAATTTATGTCAAAAAATTATAATGCACTTATTTATGAAAAAAATACTTGTTACGGAAAAACTGATATACATATTTGAATTTCAATTTGTGCATAAATTCTAATTTTATGCTCTTTTGATCTATTTTCTAATAAAACAAGTGTGATTAAAAACAAAACAATAAGCTTATAATTAATATAACATAATATTGGAATTGATTTAAAATATATATACTTTTTTTAGTCTCCTAAGAATGCACATGAGCCGGGTGAAGTCGGATTCGGCTTGACCCGGACCTAACCCTAAATAATGACCGGGTCTGTTTTTGAGACCCTTACCCGACCTTAAATCCGATAAAATCACACCAAATTAGTTCCCAAAATATTCGGGTCTAGGTCGGGTTGCCGGATCGGGCCAAATCTTGTACACTTCTACTCTGTACGGCAGTTTTGTGGCACAAAAAGGGATGCTTTTGTAATATGATTCTTGGCTCATAAACTAGACTGAAGTTTTATCTCAAGTTCACTCCTCCTACTCTTAAGGATTGAATATTGTATCCATGTTTAAGTTGTTGTATAATTTAGTATTGTTTTGTTGCCATAATATTTGAGTGAAAATGAACCATTGTTAGGTTTACGCATAGCTCCACCTGAAAGCACTTATAATTGGATAAATGTTCTGGAAGGGGTGTATTATAGTGAAATATTCTCTAAAAGTGCAAATTATTACTATACTACTCATATGGAGTGCTCCTTTTTGTATGAAATTGGTCTTATCTTTTAGTAACCATTTGTTGCATCATGGATAAATTTATTCAACAAGATTGGAATCCCATCATCAATATCATCGATTAATGCTGCATGTCAATCATATTATATAACTGCAAGAGTTCAAGTTGTAGATTTTTCATTATTTTGTTTTCTCATGTTGCTAAAACATAACGTTAGTATTGAGCACTCAAGGTTTCATTTATAATATTGGATGATCCAGTAGTTATAGCTCAGCCCAACTTTATCTATTGATCTGTTATCTATAGTTTGGCCTAAATTTACTTATTAATCTGTTAGCTATAACTCGACCCAGAATTTACTTATAAATCAGAATTTGAATAAAAAATAAAATGTGCTTATTGAGTAACACAGATTCTTGGATATAACAGAATTATTCGAAAAAATGTTCACAGATGGTTACCCAAATATCAGGCTCGCGAAATAACTGTGATATAACGTAACAACTTTATAAAAAGGAGAAACTCTAAGGAGAGAAGGTACATCATTGGAAGCCGACGTATACTTCATCAAGCACAGGTAGAAGTGAATTTAACCTTGGATTGGATGAGCTATACCTCTCTCGAGCCTTACTACGTAAGAACATTTGGCGCCTACCGTGGGGTTGAAGTTTTAAACTAACCTCACCATCATTTCTTCTACCCTATTTTCACCTTTTCTTTGTAGGTCACAACCTATGGCGGAAGAGCAAAGTAACCATCCTCTTCCCTCCACTCAAGCCAAGCTTCTGGCTATCAATGAGTCGTTGTGGCAGAAGTCCAATTCATGGCCGAGTTTTCGAACTAGAAACAAAATGGCCAATGTGACGAGGAGGAATAGAAAAATCCTTCTGATGATGACGATGATGACAACCATACTGCGGAAACCAAAGCCGCGGTGATAGTCAACCCAAAGCCATTAGTAAAAAGAACTAATCCATTCTCAAAGGAAATTATGAGCTTTCAAATGTACAGAAACTTCACTCTGCCAATGACACTGGAACCTTATAAGGGAATCGATGATCCCAACATCCACGTCACTAAATTCTACTCAATGATGTTCATGAACAGTGCATCTGACCCAATACTTTGTCGTACATTTCCTACTTTCTTAGACAGTAATGCCTTGATCTGATTTTCTGGTTTACCTGCAAGTTTATATCGAGCTTCGAAGAGCTAGACCTCTTCGTCAACAACTTCGCAGCTTTGAAGATCTATGTGCATGACTTTGATTATTTCAGCACCATAATGCGAGGACAACATGAAAGCCTTAAGGACTGCATGACGAGGTTTGCTAAAGCAGCCATGGAGATACCTAACATGAATCCAGAAGTCCACTTTTATGCACTAAAGAGTGGGCTTCGACCTGGAAAATTCCAGGAGACTATAGCAGTGATGAAGCCAAAGACACTGGCCGAGTTTTGACAAAAGGTAACAAACCAAATTGAAATAGAAGAACTCCAACAAATCCAAAAAGTAGAAAGAATTAACCCTAACAGAGAAGAAGACAAATGGAACAAACACCCGACAATAAGGCAGACCAAAAGCCATTCAGACTGACACTAAAGTTTGACACATATACTCTATTCAATACCGAGAGGGAGGACATCATTAGAGATATCTTGCACTCCAAGTTGATCAAACCTCCAAACAAAGCAGGAACCTACCAAGACTAAATTTATGTAGACAAGTTCAAATATTGCCCTTTTCATCAGAAGTACGGACATAACACAAATGACTGTATTATAGCAAAATACCTTCTTGAAAAATTAGCTCAGCAAGGCCTTTTGGATAAATACATTAATGGACAATGAAGAAATACATCAGAGCTCAGCCAACATTCAAACACAAATAACAATCACAAAGAAAAGAGAAATAAGGTAACCGAAAACCCTAATCAATCCCGTAGTGTTATTAACTGCATTTCTAGTGGTTTTGCAGGTGGAGGGAGCAGTAACTGCCAGGAAAAGGTCATACAAGACCATGATGTCAGTAGTTAGGTCCGGACCGACCTCAACCACCAAATTGAACATTCTAGAAATAACATTCCAACCTTCTTATTTCAAAGCAGTAAACAAAAACCTAGATGACCCCGTGGACATAACGATGTAGGTCGGCAAGCCATTGGTGGAAAAAAGTCCTTCTAGAACTAGGAAGCAGTACAGATGTGCTATTTTATTCCACATATCAAAAAATGCAATTAAGCAATAAAGCCCTGCAACCATCAACAGGCAAATTGGTAGGTTTCTCAGGTGAGTGTGTTCCAATACGTGGCTATATATGGTTACAAACAACCCTAGGTGAACATTCTAAGCGTAAAACCCTAGATATACAATACTTAGTTGTGGACTATCAGAGCCTATACAATATCATTCTTGGAAGGCCTTCTTTAAATACATTTGGTGCTGTTGTTTCTATTGTACACCTGTGTATCAAGTTTTGTATGTAGGATAACATACTCGTCATAGTCTACGTCAACCAGAAGGATGCCAGACAATGCTAAAACACAAGCATCAAAGCAAACCCTCCAAAGCAATCTGAGCAACAATATGTTCATACGGTCTATAACTCGGAGGGCTTACATCCCTTGGTAGAGCTTGGTCCCAGAACAGACATACAAGACCGACTTATACTAATAGACACTTTGACCAAGGTGACACTGACAGAAGATTTAAATAAATTCACTTACATACGAGATGCATTATATGGAGAAGAAAAAAATAACTCGTCAACTTACTGCAACAACATGCGAGCTTATTCGCCTGGACACTAGTAGACATGCCCAGTATAGACCTAAACATCATCTGCCATAAACTCGCACTCAATCCTTTAATCCGATTTATAGCCCAGAAGAAGAGACACCTCTGCACAGACAAAAAGAAAGCATCTTTAGAAGAAACTCAAAAACTACTCGATGCTGGGTTCATCAAAGAAATTCGATTTACAAGTTGGTTAGCAAATGTGGTCATGGTCAAAAAATACAATAGCAAATAGAGAATGTGCATGGACTTCATCGACTTCAACAAGGCTAGCCCAAAAGATGCATGTCCTTTACTAAACATAGATAAATTAGTTGATAATTCTTCTAGCTTTCAATGTTTAAGTTTTATGGATGTTTATTCTGGTTATAACCAAATACTTATGTATTCGACTGTTACAAAGTTATGTCCTTTGGCCTAAAAAATACAGGTGCTATAACATCCTTACAATTAGAAAGTCACGCTTACGGCTACGCTACTTTGATAGAGCGAATATTACGACGACTACCATACATATATAATAATAAAATAGAGGAGCCTTTAACTCGAAACCATATTGCTATTTTTCCTTTGAAAAACCAAAAATACCTTTCTTTCGTTTTACAAGCATGCATACATACAATACCAATCACAAGACTTCACACACACACACACACACACACACACACACACACATACAAGGATCCTTTAAACAAGTAATTTACAACATTAATCATCATTACAATAATGACTCCTATCCCTCTTTACAAAAATATAAATCTCAATAACAAGGTGAGGGAAAAGACATCTATGATAATACAACCATGAAGCGTAAAGACCACCTCATAAGTTTTGCTTCGTGAAAAGAGAAGTCTATAGGGAGGTGAGAACCTAACTACACAATCTCACCAGAAAGTTTAGAATTGTCATAAGAGGATATGTGTAAAAAAAATTATGGATTTCAATCGTAGTGATTATTGCTCATCTTATGAAACCTTTCAAAATTCAACAATCACTTATTCAAAATCCAAATTGTATGAATGACTAACCTGTTCCAAGTATAGGTTCATTAAGTTTATGCTGAACTAGTTTGACTTTTCACAATTTACTAAACATTAACACAAATCAATCGCGGCCTCTGTCCTATCACATAGGGGTGTATGCCCGTTTGGTGTGATTTCACCGAGTCTATGGCCGGGTACGGGTCTCAAAAATAGACCCAGTCATTATTTCGGGTCGAGTCTGGGTCAAGGCAAACCCGACTTCACCCATCCTATGTGCACCCTAAGGGAACTAAAAAAAGGAATATATGCTTTAAATTAATTCTATTATTATGTTATATTAATTATAAGCTTATTGTTTTATTTTTAATCACACTTTTTGAATTAGAAAATAGATCAAAGAAGTATCAAATTAGAATTTATAGGCAAATTCAAGTTCAAATATGGATATCAACTTCTCGGTAACAAGTTTCTTCTTTATAAATAAATGCATCATAAATAAGTTTTTTTTTTAAATAAGTTTCTTTATAAATTATTGTTAAAGCTTTAAAGGCCCGTTTTTCACCCGGTTTGGACCTGATATAATTGTGGCCCGAAAATATTTAGGTTTAATTGGGTCTAGGGTCGGGTTATGGTCTAAAAAATAGACCCATTGTATATTTAGTGCCGGGTCTGGATTAGGACAAACCCGATTTCACCCGACCCATGTACACCCCTACCATCACATAATTAATCACGGCCTCCGGCCCAAGCAAAATCAGTCAACATTCAACCCACCACAAGTCAAAGTGCATATCAACTTTTAATAACTTACCAAATTACGGCCTCTGACCCAACCAGTCACGGCCTTCAGCCCAAAATAATTAAATCTCGGCCTCCGACCCCACATATAATCACTTACATGCCACCACACTCCAAATCAACAAGTCACGAACTCAAGCAATCAAATAGACAAGCAAACAATCACACATAAAGAGCAAGTACGATAAGTAGTACAATTAGCCATTAACAGAATGTCAATTAGGCAAGCCAAGTAATTATGCAGACCCAAGCAAATACAAACAAATACAGTATAATGCATGCTTGTCCTACTGGCCGTGAGATCACATGTCAGTTAAATTGCCAGAATCCAACACATCCGGTAGCTAACACAGACATGGTCTTTAGTTTGCGCATCCCCAGGAGGAATACAAATAAAAGAGTGCGCCTTTCCACATCGAAGGAGTGTGCTTTTCCACATCGAAAGAATGTTCCTTTCCACCTTCTCTTGGAGGAATTTCGAAGGAGTGTGCCTTTTCACATTGAAGGAGAGTGCCTTTTCACCTTGCAGCTAGAGAGAGATATGGGAGAAATAATACAAAAGAGAGTGTCTTTTCACCTTTCTCACATCCATACCACTACAAGAAAGTAAATCCTCCATTCTCAACTTGCCTATCCATGTGCGGGACAAAACCACTGTCTTCACAACATCAATCATAATCTCATTCCATCATCAAATTCATCATTAACATAATTATAACCAAACATAATCAAGAATAAAATCAAACTTTATTAATCACAAATGCCCAAGCGAGACAAACCTTCGTCCTTGCCAAAAACATATATCCAATCAACACGCAAGCAGGATTCTACTCAGACCTTGCCAATCCATCCATTTAGGCCACAATCAATCAATATCAATATCTTTTAGTAATATCATGAGTTATTAAACTTATTAATCTCAATTCATTATTAATTCATCAAATTCATAAATCTGTGAGTGGGACAAAACCACTGTCTTCACCGTAGGTGGGAAACCGCCATCCCCACAACATCCTCAACATCTTCTTTAACAAGTTTCATATAGAAAACTCAGTTTAATTCATCAAAATTCAACCCCAATGTTTATAAGTCTTAAAACAGTTTATCAGAGTTCATACGGGAGTTACAAGAGTTAAAAAGCTGGTTAGATAGGCTAAAACAGTTAAAACCAGCATTTTTTTAAAAACAGGACAGTCGTGCGTACGCATGCCTCGTGCGTACACACGAGTCCACTTTTGTGTGTACGCGTGGGATGTGCACAAAAATGTTTAGTTCTGTAAAGAATGTCATGCGTACGCATGGGTCGTGCGTAAGCATGACCCCAACTTTCTGCAACTTCTGCAGAATTCAGTTCTAAACTCTAATTTTCCAAAACTCATAACTTTTGGTACAAAAATAATTTTTCACCTGTTCTTCGACTGTTTTGAATATCGCTTCCCCAATTTGAATTCAATATAACTTTTACCGAAATCCGAACTCTAAGCGCCAAGTTATGGCCTATCAAAGTTGGTCAAAAACTCATTTTTACCCAAAATTCTACATAATGCTCTTTTCACAAAACTTCCAGTTTACCTCTTTCAAGATCAACATAGCCATATTCCTTACCCCAAATAGGTCACACAAAACATATCTATCCATTTCAATCTAAAAAATCATTAATACCCAATTTCACTTTATTCTCAATTTTTATCTTTACACTATCTTCCAATTCATTAACAACCAAACTCACAAAAATCAAGTTCATACATTCCTCATTCCAATCCCATTTTCAATCATCATCTCCCACACACAATGACTCATACCAATACTTAAACCCAACTAAATATAATCTAAATTATCATTTTCTATACAAGTTTAAATTCTAATTAATAATCATACAAATTCACAAATCCAAGCAAGGCAAACATTGAACTATTATCAATATCATCAAACCAATGTTGTCCTAATGTCAACTCACCAAAACTTACCCAAATACGGTCTTAAGCCCAAATTCTCACATCGAACCTTATTCAACTCAATTTCATAGCTCATCACGAGGTAACCAAAATCACAACATTTATACTAATTCATCATTCAAATACATCAACAATTATCCATTCACAATCACAATCAAATATACCAATTCATGAGACTCACATAATCACCAAAAATACAATTTTTATATCGATATCGATTTATAACAATTCTCGATAATAAAATAGTTTTAAGAAAAATTCCTACCTTGTTGATGGTGGTTTCCAACCTTTAAATTCTTTCTTTCCGACCAAACCAAGCTTGCTCAATGCCAACCAAGCCTCACGAATTGCTCTACAATCACACCAAACACCAAAAACAAGCAAGCAACTCTAATATTACTAAAATCACACATGTATCAACCTAGGGCTCATAGGAAATAGAGGTTTGAAGGAGTAAAAAAGTCACCTTACTTTATTCCATTTGAATTTAGGGTGGAACCCGCTTAGAATCCATGCTAGAGTACCCTTAAAGAACCAAAATTAAAAGATTTCAACACCATGTACCCCCAAAAACACAAAATAGAAAAGATTCAAAAATAAAGCATGGATTTTGGATTTACTCATGATAATATTTAGATAGAATTGAAGAGAATGAGGAGAGCAATGTGAGACCGCAAACGGCTTATTAATCGGAGCTACGGTTAAGAAGTTATGAGCAATTTTGTAAAGTAGTAAATAGTGCCACTAGGGTTCCTCTTCTCCTATCTTCTCTCTTCTTTGTGCTGAATGTGTAAAGGGTGGAAGGCTTATAAGACTTGGGCTTAGGCCCAACAAGGGCCTATTTGTGATTTTTTGGATCCATTGGCCCTATCTTGGGCCAAAACCTTTAATATAAGTGTCCGGTTTTTGTTCTAAATATTTTTCTTGTCTTTCATAAAATAAAGTTCAAATCTCAAATAGCTCATATTTTAATTTTAAAAATCTGGGGTCTTACAGGTGCTTCTGATGAGCAAAAATTGAAACTCATGGATACCGACAAGTACATCGGATCGTTCAGGTAATACCATGGTGAGTGGATATCGTTCCCACGAGGATTAAAGGATTGAGCACGCAAATATTGAGTTAAATAACTAATTAGATCAATGAAACTTGAAATGATGATGGCAAAGTTGTGTCTTGCTTGGAATCTTAGAAGTTGAGTGCTTATGAGGCAGTAATGTTGATTGAAAGAGAATAATAATGGAGAGAGCATCAAGGACTTTGGAGATGTAAACCCTAGAAAAATCAAACCTTGTTTCCTTATTCTAAAGCATGCAAAGATCTTTTAATAATGAATCTTAATTAACCGATTTTCAATATCTTGGCTCATCGGTTTCTTTTCAATTAACTAACTACCAATGTCTTGGACAATCAATTAATTGAAGAGGTTAAGTACAAATCCGGTTCAGTTCCTTATAAGATCCAAAAGTAGTCCTTAGGTCGAATTATATGTCACGTATCTAGGCTAGTCCTGTCCGATTGAATCTTATAAGAAAACACAATTTTCAAAATTTGTTCTAATCCAAATTATATATCACGTATTCAAAACTAGAGTGATTGAAAATCATGTATGTGTCACATACTTTAAAAACCACTATGTCTAGTCGATTCAAAAAGTCATGTGAAAGAGAATAAACAAATTCGAAATGAGATTAGCATACCTTTCGATATTACTAATCCTTTAAGGATGAAGCACAAATAACTCAATCATGAAACTTATCAATGCAATACTTTAAAATAAAAGAAAACATAGATTAATAATCCATAGAAACATAAACAGAGCTCTTAACCCTTTAACAAAAGGATTAGTTACTCATGGAGAATGAAAAACAACAATGAAAAGAAACAATACGGAGGAAATTTTTGATATCCTCTCTATGAATGTCCTTCACTTATTTATACCTAGAGTTTCTTCTAATTCAAATTCAAAAACTATATCTTATCTTAATTAGAATAATTAAGATAACTCCTAATAATTCAAATCCTAAAACTGAATTAAATCAGAACTAAATCATAGTATAATCTTCTTCAATCTTCAATTAGGAATCACATCTTTGTGGTTGTGCTTTGTTAAAATCATTATTGGCATTACATGTGGGCTCACTAGCGTGTAACTAGAGCTTAATCTTGGGCCTGGGCATTTAACGCCAAGCAGTGGCATTAAACGCCACTTTTAATTGTTGGGCCAGGCGTTGCATGCCTCACTAGGACGTTGCATACCCTCTTCACTCAGCCTTAGGGCGTGGCACGCCCTTCACTAGGCATTACACGCCATGCCTTATTTTCTTCCAGGAAGCTTGGATTCTTTTAAGGCATGGTACGCCCTCATCATGGTGTTACACGCCATCTTCAAAATACTCCAGGGCGTGGCACGCCCTCCTTGCCGTGTCACGCCAGCTTTGCTTCTCCTCTATAGTGTTGCACGCCTTCATCATGGCGTGGCACGCCAGCTATGCTGCATGGTTTGTTTGACTTTGATCCTTACATACTTTGATTGCATGCCTTTCCCTTTGATTATGCTTTAGTTGCTACTTGATTTTCCTCTCTTAATCCTGTATTTCCTTGAAAACACTTAGAAAATACTTTAATAGAAAACAATACTTAAAAATGATGGGATTAAAAGAAGTAATTATGATTAAATCTAAGAAACAAGAAATTAACGCAAGAAAAAGTACTAAAGATGCGAACGCATCACAACACCAAACTTAAAACTTTGCTTATTCTCAAGCAAAAAAAAAATTGGATTTAATGAGGAAGAATTGAATCTCTTTAAAGCTCATATCCATCTTAGCAAATGGGATTTAGTAGCCTTGTGATCATAAACGGACTTTTCCTTCTTAATAAATCTTGAAATCTTGGGATTGAAAAATCCTCAAAAACTTAAGTCCGGATGATATTATGAGATCCATCTTCTTAATTTTTTATTGATCCTTGAATAATTTAATTCGTATTTCTGATTGAGAGAGATATTTTAATTGTTAACTCTAAGTGCTTCATCTCAAGGCAGCTCTTGATAGCGAGATTTCAATCAATAATCCGGATCTAATTACCCAAGCCTCTCCTTGATACGGTTGTACCACAAGCATATAGCTAAAGATTTGATTTTCCAGACATCGATTCCTAGAGCCTTTTTGGGCTTCTAAATGTTTTGCTTCAAGGCTGCTCTTGATTGTGGGTTTTCGATTGATAATCCCGAGCCAGTTGGCTTGATGGACTTTTTTCAAACTCGGCAAGTGCACTGAATCATATCAAGTAATACCACGGTGAGTGAGTTATCATTCTCACAAGGATTAATAGACTAAGAAACAATACTTAATTGATTACTTCTAATTAGACAAATCAAAAACAGAGGAATGAGAACTAACGTGTAAACAGAGACAAATAAATAGCAAAGCAGTGAATGAAAATAATGATGATGAGAATGTTAAGGTTTTAGAGATATTTAAACTTCAGGATTAACACATCTTGCTTCTACTTTGATCATACAAAGATATGTTCATGGCAAAAATTAAATAACCAAACTCCAATTCCTTAGTAATTTAATTTTCCTTAACATAATTAACTGTCTATTCCTTGATCAATTAACTAGGATAAGAATTTAAGCACAGTTTCTGATTTAAAGCCATAGAATTTTTAAGAGCCAACCCTAATTGATTTTATGTCACTTATCAAAATTAGTCTCGCACACTTAAAGATTTATGAGAAGGAGTTTCTAGCCTAATTCTAAAGATTAACTCTTCCAAGATAATAGAGGAATTCAATTTAGGTTAAACACTACAAAAAACTTGGTAATTACGGCAGTTTTTAGGGTTATTACGGCCGTTTGAACCGCCATTATTACCTTGAACGGCGCTCAAGAAAAACCGCCATAATTTGAAGCACCATTTGGTTATTACGACGGTTTTCAAAAACCCGTCACAATTACCTGGTTAAAACGGCGATTTTTGAGTTGGGTTAAAACGGCGGTTCAAACCGCCATTATTTCCAAATAAAATGGTATTTTTTGTTGGTTAAAATGGCGATTCAAATCACCGTTATTTCTAGGGTAAAATGGCATCTTTTATTGGTTAAAACAGCGCTTATGAACCGCCATTTTTGTCTTGGCAGAGTGGCATTTTTGGTTGGTTAAAATGACGTTTGAAACTGCTATTTTTACCGGATTAAAATGGCATTTTTAGTTGGTTAAAACAGCATTTTGAATCGCCATTTTTACCCTGATAGTGGCATTTTTATTGGTTAAAACGGCATTTGAAACCGCCGTTTTTACCAAGTAAAAGTGACATTTTTTTATCGTTTAAAAAGATAATTTTAACCGTTGTTTTTACCGTGTTAAATAAATAATTTTTTGTTTAAAATTTCACAATAACAAAAAACCATAACCTATAAACAAAATATTACGTAATTCATAAATAAAGTATTAAATATAACATAGAATTTTTTAGTATTGAAAATCAAAAGTAATAACTTTAATACAAATAAAGTATAAAATATAACATGATTTTTTAATTCTAAATGTCTTCACTTAGATTGGCTCCAATTTCTAACAAGGTAACTAGCTTGGCTAATACTTTGAAAGTAAGAAAATAACAAAATATTATGATCTTGTTTCTCCCTGTGTATCTTCTTTTTGGCTGCCTAATTTCAAAATATCTTCCGCCAAAATTTTGCCATCTACTTAAAATGAAAAGTGCAAATAATAGTAGTTATTCACTCTAGTAGTTGAATTAATTGACAAATTTAAAATTCTATAATAATTTGCATACCTTCTTTTTGACAAGCCTTACGAATTCTCACATTCCCTGCTAAATGACAAAGTTGTATGAATAAATCGACTAACACCAATCCAATCACTATACCAATTTACTAACACCAATAATTTCAATGTCTCGACTATACATCTTTAGAACTTCATAATGATAAATCCTCACAACTTTGCAAAAACTTCTCAATGCAACAAATTATGCAAGCTCCCAATTCCTCTAACGAAAGCACCTCTTATTGTAAGATGATTACTGCGAATATAATAATTTATAATTTAATAAATGAAATAAAACATCAATAAAGTAAACACACTAGTAACTCTTATAGAAAACTGAGAAAAATTGAAAACTTGACAAGAAACAAAAAACTGCATACTGCCCAGTACAAACACATAACACACATTTGAATGTTTAAACAGTTGAAGTACTCTTATTTGAATGTTTAAACACATAATAGAAATATGGCAGTTTGGCAACATCGGACTCATTAATAGGGTTACCTCTTCCAATGTTTTGTTCCAACTCTTGTTTGGCTTTGGACATAACCTCTGGATTGTGGAGTACTTCAGTCATTGCTCTTTCTAATCCATATGTTGTTGTATCTGTACCTGCTACAAGTAGATCCTACAATAATATACACCATATAATTTACTAGTGAGAAAAGGCATAACAAGATTCTACTTGGATAGACATGAGTAGTTGATATATAGTGAGAAATAAACCTAGAAAGAAAAGTAAAGGAAATAATATACAGCTCCAAATAAACAATAATATTAATCATAATTTAGTGTGAGGTGCATTATTGTCAATAATTATATGTTCATATTATATATGAATGAAAAGTAAAGGAAATAATGGGCCAGTAGGCTTCTCATGTCATGACCAACCTGAAAGTGCAAAACACATGATAGATCATAAAGTGTTAGGAAGAATAATAAAAAATAAAAATTAACAAATTGGCTATTTGGTTGATTTTTTTTATTTTTATTTGTATTTTTTAAAATTAAATTAAGAAAAATAGATAATTTTAGCATTTTAACTAATTTATATTCAGACAAGTCAAAAAATTTTATGATATATTTATATATTTTCATACTGTTCCGAGGGTTACCTGAAACTGTAGGTCGATCTCGGACGAGATCTTCTGTACTGGTCGGAGATGACGTGTCTGACTGGCTGGTGGCGGCCGGGGCTGTTGTGTCCGACTTGTTGGACTGGCTGCACTTCTGATCCTTGGCCACCGGAGGGTGGGGGGTACCTGCAAGAGACTCCGATGCTTAAGTTAGCATGGGTATTAAACAGGTTTTATGTAGAATCAGAGTATGAGTTATACTTGGGTGCTCCAGTGTATTTATAGTGTTGAGATGTGACCTTCGTTGGGTAAGATAAGTTAGTTATCTTATCTTATCTTTATCTTTAGAGTTGAGGTCAGCGTATCTTTATTGGAACCGCCCTTATCTCTATAGGCTTAGGCCGCCTTAGGATTTGGGTCGTGTTCCTCTATTTGGGCCTTTTACTGGGCTCTCTTGTTGATTTGGCCGAGCTCTTTGAGACGAGGTCGGATAGTCTGTCCTGAAGAGGTTGGTCGCTTTATCTCGAGTCATCCCAGGTCGGATAGCTCGACCTAGGGTATGAACAGTGCCCCTGCTTGAGCTCGATCTTCTCTTTGAGGTCGAGTCCTTGACTTCGGTCCTTCTTAAAGTCGAACTCAAGCATTTGTCGATTCCTTTCTTTGTAGAGTCTTTTTGTAGAATGTTTCCCTCTAGAAGCGCGCGCTTTTGTATTAGCGCTTTTTTGGGAATGCAAGCGGTTTTAATATCCGCATTTAATTGGTATTAATTTTGCTCTTTATTCTCTCTTGGCTTTTATTTTTGAATTTCGCGATCAAAAACGGTTTCTTTTCTTCATTTCTTCTTCGTAACTTCTCCCTTTACTCTCTCATTTTCTGTTTCTCTCATCTGCTCTCTGTCTTTCGTTTGCGCTTCTGCTTTCTTGTGTTTGCGGCGTCGTTCGGCATTTTTCTGGGCAGCCTCTATCCCTGCGCTTCCACTTTTCCTCGAAGCTTCTTTCGTCTCCAGGTTAGTTGATGAGCGGATGTTTTATACGCTTTTTGGAGTTAATTTTATTTAGTTTTTAGTATGTTTTAGTTAGTTTTTAGTTTATTTTCATTAGTTTTTAGGAAAAATTCATATTTCTGGACTTTACTATGAGTTGTGTGTTTTTCTGTAATTTCAGGTATTTTTCTGGCTGAAATTGAGGGAGCTGAGCAAAAATCTGATTCAGGCTGAAAAAGGACTGCTGATGCTATTGGATTCTGACCTCCCTGCACTCAAAGTGGATTTTCTGGAGCTACAGAACTCGAAATGGCGTGCTTCCAATTGCGTTGAAAATTAGACATCCAAGGCTTTCCAAAAATATATAATAGTCCATACTTTGCTCAAGGATAGATGACGTAAACTGGCATTCAACGCCAGTTCTCTACCCAATTCTGGCGTCCAGCGCCAGAAAAGGATTAAAAGTTGGAGTTCAACGCCAGAAATGGATCCAAACCTGGCGTTGAGCACCCAAAATGGCCTTATGCACGTGAATTGCGTAAGTCTCAGCCCCAGCACACACCAAGTGGGCCCCAGAAGTGGATCTCTGCACCGTCCATCATAGTTTACTCATTTTTTGTAAACCTAGGCTACTAGTTTAGTATTTAAACAACTTTTAGAGACTTATTTTGTATCTCATGATATTTTAGATCTGAACTTTGTACTCTTTGACGGCATGAGTCTCTAAACTCCATTGTTGGGGGTGAGGAGCTCTACTGTGTATTAATGAATTAATGCAAGTATTTCTGTTTTTCATTCAAACATGCGTGCTCCTATCTAAGATATCCATTCACGCCTAACTGTGGAGAAGGTGATGATCAGTGACACTCATCACCTTCCTCAACCCATGAACGTGTGTCTGACAATCACCTCCGTTCTACATCAGATTGAATGAATGTCTCTTAGATTCCATACTCGGAATCTCCGTGGTATAAGCTAGATTGATGGCGGCATTCATGAGAATCCGGAAAGTCTAAACCTTGTCTGTGGTATTCTGAGTAGGATTCTGGGATTGAATGACTGTGACGAACTTCAAACTCGCGAGTGCTGGGCGTAGTGACAGACGCAAAAGGATAGTAAATCCTATTCCGGTATGACTGAGAACCTGCAGATGATTAGTCGTGTGGTGACAGCGCACCTGGACCATTTTCACTGGAAGGATGGATGGTAGCCATTGACAACGGTGATCCACCTACACACAGCTTGCCATAGGAGGACGTGCGTGCGTGAATCAGAAGACAGAGAAAAGCAGAGATTCAGAGGACAAAGCATCTCCAAAACTCCAACATATTCTCCATTACTGCATAACAAGTAACCTTTAATTCATGCTCTCTTGTTTATTCGCAATTCAACTGATAAACATAATTGACTTCCTGACTAAGATTTACAAGATAACCATAGATTGCTTCAAACCAACAATCTCCGTGGGATTCGACCCTTACTCACGTGAGGTATTACTTGGACGACCCAGTGCACTTGCTGGTTAGTGGTACGAGTTGTGAAAAGTGTGATTCACAATTCGTGCACCAAGTTTTTGGCACCGTTGCCGGGGATTGTTCGTGTTTGGACAACTAACGGTTTATTTTGTTGCTTAGATTAGGAAAAATTTCTCTTTTTGTTTAGAGTCTCGTATTATTGTCGTGCTAAAACTTTAGAATCCTTATTTTCTTATTAAAATCTTTTTCAAAAATAATTTTTCTATTAAATCCTATGCCAAACTTTAAGTTTAGTGTTTTCTTGTTGATTTCTCTGTGTTTTTCGAAAATTTTAGTTTGGTTTTCTAAAAATTTTAAGTTTGGTGTTCTTCCTTCGTGTTCTTGTGTTCTTGTGAATCTTCAAAGTGTTCTTGAGTTTTCCTTGTTTCTTGATCTTAAAATTTTTAAGTTTGGTGTTCCTTAGTGTTTTTCCCTTAAAAATTTTCGAAAACAAGGAGCATCAGATCTAAAAATTTTAAATCTTGTGCTATCTTATTATTTTTCTCTCTCCTCTTTAAATTCAAAAATATCTTTTCTCTCTGTTTTAAAAGCAAATTTTCGAAATCTATTTCTAAAATTCAGATTTTTATTTCAAAATTTAAAACCTTTTTCAAAAAATCATCATATCCTTTTCAAAACTTCCTAACCACTTTCTCTCTCTCCTCAGTTTTTCGAAATTCTCCACTCATTTTTTATTTATTTTATTTTAATTTATTTCATTTTTGAAATAAATAAATAAATAAATAAATAAAAATATTTTCTCTATTTTACATCATCTCCCTTTCTCCATCATGGACATAAGCGGAAATGAACAGTCCAGGAGGACTCTGGGGTCATATTCTAACCCCTCTACTGCTTCATATGGGAGTAGCATCTGCATACCCTCCATTGGAGTCAGTAGCTTTGAGTTGAATCCTCAGCTCATTATCATGGTGCAGCAAAGTTGCCAGTATTCCGGTCTTCCACAGGAAGAACCTACAGAGTTTCTGGCACAGTTTCTATAGATTGCTGACACAGTACATGATAAAGAAATAGATCAGGATGTCTACAGACTATTACTGTTTCCATTTGCTGTAAAAGATCAAGCTAAGAGGTGGTTGAATAACCAACCTAAGGCCAGCATAAGGACATGGAAACAGCTGACAGAAAAATTCCTGAATCAATACTTTCCCCCAAAATGGATGACACAGCTAAGGCTGGACATCCAAGGATTTAGACAAGGAGATAGTGAATCCCTTTATGATGCCTGGGAGAGATACAGAGAGATGCTACGAAAATGCCCCTCTGAAATGTTTTCAGAGTGGGTTCTGTTAGACATCTTCTATTATGGGCTTGCAGAAGGAGCTCAAATGTCTCTAGATTACTCAGCTGGTGGATCTATCCACATGAGAAAGACAATTGAAGAGGCTCAAGAGCTCATTGATACAGTTGCCAGGAATCAGCATCTGTACCTAAGCAGTAACCCTTCCATGAAAGAAGAGGTTAAAACAGCAACTGCTGAACTCAGTCCTGTAAAACAAGTTGCTGAATTCAATCAGCAATTGGACTTTCTAACAAAGCAGTTAGCCGAATTCAAAGATAGGTTACAAGAGACAAGGATGGCTAATATACATATGGACGAACAGTTTAAGCAAACAAAGCAGCAGCTGTCAAGGCAAATAACAGAAGAATGCCAAGCAGTTCAACTAAGAAGTGGAAAAATATTAAATACCCCACCTCAAAGCAGCAAAAAGCTAAGAAATGAGCAAACCACCCAAAATTCACCTGAGGACAGTAAGAGCCCAGGGAAAAGTAATTCTGGAACTAAAACGCCAGAAATTTGGTGGAAGGCTGGCGCTAAACGCCCAGACCATGCTCAGGACTGGCATTCAACACCAGAAACAAGGCAGGACTGGCGTTCAACGCTAGAAATAGGCAAGAATCTGGCGTTGAACGCCCAAAAAGGGGAAGACCTGGCGCTGAACGCCCAAAATGGGCACAGTTCTGGCGTTCAGACGCCAGAAACAGACAATGAGTTGGCATCTCACGTCACTCCAGCTTCTAACTCTGGCACTCAATTGCCAGTGAGGGATCAGACACACACACATGCTGATGACAACCCCTCTAAAAAGGCTTCTTCAACCACTTCTGTAGGCAATAAACCTACAGCAACCAAGGTTGAAGAATATAAAGCCAAGATACCTTATCCTCAAAAACTCCGGAAAGAGGAGCAGGATAAGCAATTTGCTCGCTTTGCAGATTACCTCAGGACTCTTGAAATAAAGATTCCATTTGCAGAAGCACTTGAGCAAATACCTTCTTATGCCAAGTTCATGAAAGAGATCTTGAGTCATAAAAAGGATTGGAGAGAAACAGAAAGAGTTCTCCTCACTGAAGAATGCAGTGCAGTCATTCTGAAAAGCTTTCCTGAGAAGCTCAAAGATCCTGGGAGTTTTCTGATACCATGCATATTAGAAGGTCAATGCACCAAGACAGCTTTATGCGATCTTGGGGCAAGCATCAACCTAATACCTGCATCCACTATCAGAAAGCTTGGCTTAACTGAAGAAGTTAAACCAACCAGGATATGTCTCCAACTTGCTGATGGCTCCACTAAATACCCATCAGGCGTGATTGAAGACATGATTGTCAGATTCGGGCCATTCGCCTTTCCCACTGACTTTGTTGTGTTGGAAATGGAGGAGCACAAGAGTGCTACTCTCATTCTAGGAAGACCCTTCCTAGCAACTGGACGATCCCTCATTGACGTCCAACAGGGGGAAATAACCCTGAGAGTCAATAATGATGAGTTTAAGTTGAACGCTGTCAAAGCCATGCAGCATCCAGACACATCAAAAGACTGCATGAAAGTTGATCTTATTGACTCTTTGGTAGAAGAGATCAACATGGCTGAGAGTCTTGAATCAGAGTTGGAAAACATCTTTAAAGATGTTCAGCCTGATTTAGAGGATTCAAAGGACATGAAAGAGCCTCTGAAATTTCTTCTGGAAGAGGAAAAACCTCCTAAACCCAAGCTCAAGCCATTACCACCATCCTTGAAATATGCGTTTTTGGGAGAAGGTGACACTTTTCCAGTGATCATAAGCTCTGCTTTAAATTCACAGGAAGAGGAGGCACTTATTCAAGTGCTAAGGACACACAAGACAGCTCTTGGGTGGTCCATAGGTGACCTTAAGGGCATAAGCCCAGCTAGATGCATGCACAAAATCTTATTGGAGGATAATGCCAAACCAGTGGTTCAACCACAGAGGCGGCTAAATCCAGCCATGAAAGAAGTGGTGCAGAAAGAGGTCACCAAATTACTAGAGGCTGGGATTATTTATCCTATTTCTGATAGCCCCTGGGTGAGCCCTGTCCAAGTCGTCCCAAAAAAGGGAGACATGACAGTGATTCATAATGAAAAAAATGAACTGGTTCCTACAAGAACAATTACAGGGTGGCGCATGTGTATTGACTACAGAAGGCTCAATACAGCCACCAGAAAGGATCATTTTCCTTTACCATTCATAGACCAGATGCTAGAAAGACTAGCAGGTCATGATTATTACTGCTTTTTGGATGGCTACTCAGGCTATAACCAGATTGCAATAGATCCTCAGGATCAAGAGAAAACAGCATTCACATGTCCATCTGGAGTGTTTGCTTATAGAAGGATGCCATTTGGGCTATGTAATGCGCCTGCAACCTTCCAGAGATGCATGCTCTCTATTTTCTCTGATATGGTAGAAAATTTTCTGGAAGTCTTCATGGATGACTTCTCAGTATATGGAGACTCATTCATCTCCTGTCTTGATCACCTGAAACTTGTTCTGAAAAGATGCCAAGAAACCAACCTAGTTTTAAACTGGGAAAAATGTCACTTCATGGTGACTGAAGGGATTGTTCTTGGGCATAAAATTTCAAACAAGGGAATAGAGGTTGATCAAGCAAAAATAGAGGTAATTGAAAAATTACCACCACCTGCCAATGTTAAGGCAATCAGAAGCTTTCTGGGGCACGCAGGATTCTATAGGAGGTTTATAAAGGATTTTTCAAAAATCGCAAAACCTCTAAGCAATCTGCTAGCTGCGGACACGCCATTTGTATTTGACACAGAGTGCCTGCAGGCGTTCGAAACGCTGAAAGCTAAGCTGGTCACAGCACCAGTCATTTCTGCACCAGACTGGACGTTACCATTTGAGCTAATGTGTGATGCCAGTGATCACGCCATTGGTGCAGTATTGGGACAGAGGCATGACAAGCTTCTGCATGTCATTTATTATGCTAGTCGCATTTTAAATGATGCCCAGAAAAATTACACAACCACAGAAAAAGAATTACTTGCAGTGGTTTACGCCATTGACAAGTTCAGATCATACTTAGTAGGATCAAAAGTGATTGTGTATACTGATCATGCTGCTCTTAAATATCTACTCACAAAGCAGGATTCAAAACCCAGGCTCATCAGATGGGTGTTACTTCTGCAAGAGTTTGATATAGAAATAAGAGACAGAAAAGGGACAGAGAACCAAGTAGCTGATCATCTGTCCCGGATAGAGCCAGTAGAAGGGACGCCCCTCCCCTCTCTTGAGATCTCCGAGACTTTTCTGGATGAGCATTTATTTGCCATTCAGGAAACACCATGGTTTGCCGATATTGCAAACTATAAAGCTGCAAGGTTCATACCCAAGGAGTACAACAGGATACAAAAGAAGAAATTAATTACTGATGCAAAGTACTACTTGTGGGATGAACCCTATCTCTTTAAGAGATGTGCAGACGGAATAATCCGTAGGTGTGTGCCTAGAGAAGAAGCACAGAGGATCCTATGGCACTGCCATGGATCACAATATGGAGGCCATTTCGGAGGTGAGCGAACAGCCACCAAGGTCCTCCAATGTGGCTTCTATTGGCCCACACTCTATAAGGATTCCCGAGAGTTTGTACGTAACTGTAACAGTTGCCAAAGAGCTGGCAATCTGCCTCATGGTTACACCATGCCTCAACAAGGAATCTTGGAGATTGAGTTGTTTGACGTATGGGAAATTGACTTCATGGGACCTTTCCCACCATCATACTCAAACACTTATATTCTGGTGGCAGTTGACTATGTATCAAAATGGGTTGAGGCCATTGCCACACCCACCAATGATACTAAAACAGTGCTGAAGTTCCTCCAGAAACAAATCTTTAGCAGGTTTGGTGTCCCTAGAGTACTCATCAGTGATGGGGGCACTCACTTCTGCAATAAACAGCTTTACTCTGCCATGGTTCGGTATGGAATTCACCATAAGGTGGCTACTCCATATCATCCACAAACTAATGGGCAAGCTGAAGTCTCTAACAGAGAATTAAAGAGAATCCTAGAACGGACAGTAAGTACCCGTAGAAAGGATTGGGCACGGAGCTTGGATGATGCTCTCTGGGCTTACAGAACAGCATTCAAGACCCCTATAGGGACCTCTCCATACCAACTTGTGTATGGTAAGGCATGTCACATGCCCGTGGAACTGGAACATAAAGCCTACTGGGCAACCAGATTCCTAAACTTTGATGCCAAATTAGCAGGAGAAAAAAGATTGCTCCAGCTAAATGAGCTAGAGGAATTCAGATTCACAGCTTTCGAAAATGCCAAGCTTTATAAAGAGAAATAAAAAAAATGGCATGATAGAAAGCTGTCATCTAGAATCTTTGAGCCAGGACAGAAGGTTCTGCTGTTCAACTCTAGACTCAGGCTATTCCCCGGGAAATTGAAATCCCGGTGGAGGGGACCATACGTGATTACAAGTGTATCACCATATGGTTATGTGGAGCTTCAAGATATTGATTCTGATAAGAGGTTCATTGTCAATGGACAGAGAATCAAGCACTATCTTGAAGGCAACATTGAGCAAGAGTGCTCAAGGCTGAAGCTAGACTAAAAGCTCAGCAAGGTCCAGCTAAAGACAATAAAGAAGCGCTTGCTGAGAGGCAACCCAGCCATGGGGCATCAATCCTCTGAGCATTTTGCCCTATTTTTATTTTTATTTGTTTATATAAAGTTCACTGACACTAAGGTGAGGAATCATTTGTATAAGTCCACAGAGTTACAGAAGGACTCGGCGCACAAAACAGAGAAAAAGAGCTCACTGGCAAGAAAACGCCAGTAATGGTAGCAATCTGGGCGTTCAACGCCAGAAATGGGCACCCACTGGGCGTTGAACGCCAGTAATGGCAGCAGCTGGGCGTTGAACACCCAGGAGAGCAGCATTTGGGCGTTGAACGCCCAAAACAGGCAGTGTTTGGGCGTTCAAACGCCAGGATGGCAGGGAGGAGACAAACTCATTTTTCTTCATATTTTTTCATTCTAATCTTGATTTTCATACTTCAATTCATGATTTCTTGCATAAACATGTCAAGAACCCTGATTTCTAAAATTCCTAATTTCTAAAAATCCTACTTTAAAAATATCAAATGTATCTTAATCCATAAGCACCAAGCCTCTTTGCAAATTCAATCCAACTCTTTTCAAATCCTATTTTCACAACAAATCTAATTTTTTCCAACTAATATCTTTTTCAAATCTCCACATTATCTTTTTCAAAATCTAGATTTATCTTTTTCAAAAATCTTTCATATCTCTTCAATTTTAAACTATATCCTCTCTTATCATATCTTCTATCTTATCTTTTCCAAATCAATCTTTTTATCATATCTTTATCTCTTTTTTTTTTGAAAACCCACCCTCCCTCCCTTTAAATTTGGGTTCGGCCTCCCTCCTCCTCCATCAACAATTGCACCTAGCTCTCCTTCCATCCCTCTCCTTTCTTTTCTTTTGCTTGAGGACAAGCAAACCTCTAAGTTTGGTGTGTTTATCCGAGATCACTAAGATCATGGCTCCTAAAGGAAAACAACCCACTCCAAGAGGCAAGAAAGAGAGCGTTCCAAAACCACTCTGGAATCAAGGGAAGTTCTTATCTAAAGAACATTCAGACCATTATAACAAAATAATGGGTCTGAGATCAGTGATCCCGGAAGTTAGATTCGATCTGAAAGAAGATGAATATCCGGAGATCCAGGAGCAAATTCGAATCAGGAACTGGGAAGTCCTAGCTAATCCTGAAACGAAGGTGGGAAGGAATATGATCCAGGAGTTCTATGCTAATATGTGGCAGACTAACAAGCAAAAACTATCGGGAACTGCCTTCTATGAATATCGGACCATGGTCAGAGGAAAGATTGTTCATACCACCCCTGACAAGATCAGAGAGATCTTAAAGCTACCTCAGCTGAAAGATGATCCAGATTCCTTCAACAGGAGAATGATGAGAACAGACAAGGGTCTGGATAAGATTCTAGAGGACATATGTATCCCTGGAGCCAGGTGGACCACCAACATAAAGGGTGTCCCAAATCAACTAAAGAGAGAAGATCTCAAACCAGTCGCCAGAGGATGGCTGGACTTCATTGGGCATTCTCTGTTGCCTACTAGCAACCGTTCTGAAGTCACTGTTAAAAGGGCAGTGATGATCCATTGCATCATGATGGGAAAAGAAGTGGAAGTCCATCAGCTGATCTCAGCTGAACTCTACAAAATTGCTAACAAAAATTCTAAAGAGGCCAGGTTGGCTTATCCAAGCGTGATATCGCTGCTCTGCAAGGATGCTGGAGTAAGGATGGGAATAACTGAGTACATCTCAGTTGAGAATCCAATCACCAAGGCATCAATGGAAAAACAACAAGCACAGGATGATCCCATCAAAAAGAAAACGCAGGAATTTCTCCCAGAAATCCCTCAATCTGAATATTGGGAGTATCTTGAGACGTCTGTTACCAAGATACGGGAAGCTATGGAACAAATCATAAAAGAACAAAAAGAACACAGTCAAATTCTTACCTATATGTTTAAAGAACAAGAGGAGCAAGGGCGTGACTTAAGGGACTTGAAGCGCCAGAAGTTATCTCTTGCAGGACCAAGCACCCCAAAGATCAGAGGAACCCCCGTTCTCCCAGAATAAAGGTTGTTAATTTCCAATTTCTGCCTTAATTTTGTGATAGTGTCCTTATAGAAGTTTACCTTAGGAGTCATATAGTAGTAATTAGTGTCTATTTTGATTTTATCTCCAATTAAGCTATAGTTTATTTTTTTCATCATCAGCAAACATGAATAAAGTAGTAGATCTTTTGAATAAGAGGCAATATAATTTCGAGTTTTAATAAGAGAAATTCTAATTAGTTAAATGTGGTGGCAATGCTTTCTGTCTTCTGAATGAATGCTTGAACAGTGCATATGTCTTTTGAATTTGTTGCTTAAGACTGTTAAATATGTTGGCTCTTGAAAGAATGATGAACATGAGACATGTTATTGATAATCTGAAAAATCATAAAAATGATTCTTGAAGCAAGAAAAAGCAGCAAAAAAAAAAAAAGAGAGAGAGAAAAGAAAAGCAGGAAAAACCAATAGCCCTTAAAACCAAAAGGCAAGGGTAATAAAAAGGATTCCAAGGCTTTGAGCATCAGTGGATAGGAGGGCCTAAGGGAATAAAATCCTGGCCTAAGCGGCTAAACCGAGCTGTCCCTAACCATGTGCTTGTGGCGTGAAGGTGTCAAGTGAAAAGTTGAGACTGAGCGGTTAAAGTCAAGGTCCAAAGCAGAAAGAAGAGTGTGCTTAAGAACTCTGGATACCTCTAATTGGGGACTTTATCAAAGCTGAGTCACAATCCAAAGGGTTCACCCAATTATGTGTCTGTGGCATTTATGTATCCGGTGGTAATACTGGAAAACAAAGTGCTTAGGGCCACGGCCA
Organism: Arachis ipaensis; assembly: GCF_059453495.1. Lineage (NCBI taxonomy): Eukaryota > Viridiplantae > Streptophyta > Magnoliopsida > Fabales > Fabaceae > Arachis > Arachis ipaensis. The sequence goes on along the minus strand of NC_142438.1, from coordinate 30,359,118 downwards.
AGGCTCATGAAATAGTTGTGTTCAAGAATCATCATACTGAAATAGGAGAATCAATAACACTATCTGAATTCTAAGTTCTTATAGATGCCAATCACTCTGAGCTTCAATGGATAAAGTGAGATGCCAAAACTGTTCGGAAGCAAAAAGCTGCTAGTCCCGCTCATCTAATTAGAATCTGAGCTTCACTCAAAAACTCTGAGATATTATTGCTTCTCAACCTATTAGTCTTCTATTTTATTTGTCTAGTTGCTTGAGGACAAGCAACAGTTTAAGTTTGGTGTTGTGATGAGCGGATATTTTATACGCTTTTTGGAGTTAATTTCATTTAGTTTTTAGTATGTTTTAGTTAGTTTTTAGTTTATTTTCATTAGTTTTTAGGAAAAATTCATATTTCTGGACTTTACTATGAGTTGTGTGTTTTTCTGTAATTTCAGGTATTTTTCTGGCTAAAATTGAGGGAGCTGAGCAAAAATCTGATTCAGGCTGAAAAAGGACTGCTGATGCTGTTGGATTCTGACCTCCCTGCACTCAAAGTAGATTTTCTGGAGCTACAGAACTCGAAATGGCGTGCTTCCAATTGCGTTGGAAAGTAGACATCCAGGGCTTTCCAGAAATATATAATAGTCTATACTTTGCTCAAGGATAGACGACGTAAACTGGCGTTCAACACCAGTTCTTTACCCAATTCTGGCGTCCAGCGCCAGAAAAGGATTAAAAGTTGGAGTTCAACGCCAGAAATGGATCCAAACCTGGCGTTGAATGCCCAAAATGGCCTTATGCACGTGAATTGCTTAAGTCTCAGCCCCAGCACACACCAAGTGGGCCCCAGAAGTGGATCTCTGTACCATCCATCATAGTTTACTCATTTTTTGTAAACATAGGCTACTAGTTTAGTATTTAAACAACTTTTAGAGACTTATTTTGTATCTCATGACATTTTAGATCTGAACTTTGTACTCTTTGATGCCATGAGTCTCTAAACTCTATTGTTGGGGGTGAGGAGCTCTGCTGTGTCTCAATGAATTAATGCAAGTATTTCTGTTTTCCATTCAAACATGCGTGCTCCTATCTAAGATATCCATTTGCGCCTAACTGTGGAGAAGGTGATGATCAGTGACACTTATCACCTTCCTCAACCCATGAACGTGTGTCTGACAATCACCTCCGTTCTACATCAGATTGAATGAATGTCTCTTAGATTTCATACTCGGAATCTCCGTGGTATAAGCTAGATTGATGGCGGCATTCATGAGAATCCGGAAAGTCTAAACCTTGTCTGTGGTATTCTGAGTAGGATTCTGGGATTGAATGACTGTGACAAACTTCAAACTCGCGAGTGCTGGGCGTAGTGACAGACGCAAAATGATAGTAAATCCTATTCCGGTATGACTGAGAACCTGCAGATGATTAGCCGTGCGGTGACAGCGCACCTGGACCATTTTCACTGGAAGGATGGATGGTAGCCATTGACAACAGTGATCCACCTACACACAGCTTGCCATAGGAGGACGTGCGTGTGTGAATCAGAAGACGGAGGAAAGCAGAGATTCAGAGGACAAAGCATCTCCAAAACTCCAACATATTCTCCATTACTGCATAACAAGTAACCTTTAATTCATGCTCTCTTGTTTATTCACAATTCAACTGATAAACATAATTGACTTCCTGACTAAGATTTACAAGATAACCATAGATTGCTTCAAACCAACAATCTCCGTGGGATTCGACCCTTACTCACGTGAGGTATTACTTGGACGACCCAGTGCACTTGCTGGTTAGTGGTACGAGTTGTGAAAAGTGTGATTCACAATTCGTGCACCATTAGTCCCATTTCGTATTTTCCTCGTCGTTTTTGATTTTGCGATGGAGTTTTTGATCTTCTTTTTGGAGAAAGTTTGGGTCTTTCTGTTTTTATCATGCTTGACTTTGTTGCATGCTTTGGGATTTCTTCATTTTCTGCATGATTGCCTTTGCTTAATGCTTTTAGGGTTTTCGCATGCTATCGCCTTTCCTGTTTTGTGCTTTCGATGGTGGTTTTCGCCTAATTCTGAGAAAGGTTGTGCCTTTGGTGATTTTCTGTTTGGCATTGTTGACGTTTGACAGTGCTTTCGCTGGTAGACTGTAGAAAGATAGTTACTTTGATGACTTTTGCATTTTTTAACTTGATGGACGAAATGCTTGCTGCTTTAGGTCTTCTTTCCTTGTTTTGAGAGATACTGGGGTGTAGGTTTTTTCTAGGAATCTTGCTTTGTTATTGCCTCCAAAGGATGCCCCAGGACTTTTGGTTTGAGTCTTGGGGTTTTCCTTTTGTTTATCTGCCCGTCGAGATGTTTTGACCCATGCCCGAGATATTTTTGAGTAATCCGCTCTTCTTTTCTTTTGTAGGATCTTAGTTGACCTCATGTCTTCCCGAAATAACGTCGTAGCGACGCCTTCCCAGGTCCCTGCGGGTATGGCCGATTGGGTGGACTCCATGGTTCTCATGTGTGTCTCACTGGTTAACTCTGAGTTTTGTTCTCAGCTTAGGCAGTTTCACAGCGTCTGTAGTAACTCTGGTGAAGAGAAGAATTATGAGATTGTTCCTCCTTCCTCTGATGAGAGAGTCTGTTTCTCGACTCGAGTTGTTGACAATCGCCCTTTCTTTTATGCTTATGATTTTTTTTTGGTCAACTCGGGGTTACTCTTCCCTTTACTCCATTTGAAATTGACTTGTTATGGTCTTGTAATGTTGCCCCTTCTCAACTTCACCCCAACTCCTGGGGTTTTATTAAAATCTTCCAATTGTTGTGTGATAGTTTTGGTATTCCAGCTTTCCAATCTCTCTTTTTCTACTTGTTTGTCTTGACTAAGCCTGGTGTGGTGAAAAAGAAGTCAGCTTGGGTCTCCTTCCGTTCTACCCAAGGAAAGAAAGTTTTTTCCATGTTTGACGAATCGTTTCGGGATTTTAAAAACTATTTTTTCAAGGTCCGAGCTGTTGAAGGATCTCGGCCCTTTTTCTTGGATGAAAATGATGAGCCCGCCTTTCCCCTAGAGTGGCAGAAGGATGTTAGGGTCTCCAGGTACTCTTGGGACATCTTGGATGAGGCTGAGCGAGCCTTTGTGACTATTTTAGAGGAGCGTTGGGGTCAGCCTCCCCATCTTGACACAAAGAAGTTTCTAACCAATCCTTCTCTTCTTCAATCTGAACTGGGTATCTTGTGTTTCCTTTGCTGTTTGTCTTACGATGCTTCTAGCTGTATTTTCAACTTGTTTGATCTGTAGCTTGACTTCTATTTTATTTGCAGAGACAATGAAGAACAATGAGTCTATAAAAGCTTTTAAGAGGGCATAGAAGGCGACTGCTGCCAGGAATGTTGTCGCTCGGGCTGCTGGGGAGGGGTCCTCCCAGCCCCGGGAGAAGCCGGCCATGCCGAGCTCTCCTGGGGTGAAGAAGGCGATCCCGGTACCTCGGGTTCGTTTGGTGGATCCTCCTTCTTCTTCTGCGATTCCATCCACCGCTCCTCCGAGTAAAAAGCAAAAGACTTCTGAGCCTTTCGACCTCAACACTCCTGATTTCAATGCCATTGAGTTTATAGATCAACAAATTGGGCCATATGGTACCATTCCTATGGATGATGTGTCCATTCTCCATCATTTGGAGTTTATGGCTCAGAATCATGTGAGGATGGCCTTTATGTCAGCTGCACTTCATCGCACTGCCCAGAATCTTCCTCTCCATGCTACCAAGGTGTTTATGGAGGAGGCGAAACGAGAGTTTGACTGGATGAAGGGTTTGAAGGAGGAGCTCGAGGTAAAGGTGGTCAAATTGGAGAAGGACCTCGAAAATGAGAAGGCGAGTTCCGAGGCGCTGGCTGCTTCCTTGAGGTTGGCTGAGGATGCGGCCATGATGCACAAGGACAGCTATGTGACTTCCTATAGGGAGGGGAGGCGCCTGAGGGAAGAACTCGACAATACCCGGGAGGATTATGCTGAGCTCCAAAGTCATCTTGTTGGCAGCGTAACTGCTGCTTACGAGAACTTGAAAGAGCAAGTTCGAATTATTGCTCCCGAGGCCGATCTTACCCTTTTTAGCTTGGATAATGTTGTCAGAGATGGCAAGATTGTCCCTGATGATGAGGGTGATGATGATGAAGTTGTTCCTCCCCTTGTGTCTTCCACCAAAGCGCCGACTTCTTCCGCTCCTCCTGTTGTACCTGACCTGGATTGCCAGATCCTGAATCGGGAGGATGGGACTGTTGATGCGGTGCCGCTTCAAACTCGCCCTCCTTCTCCTGGTCCTGATGTCGCCAAGAAAGCTCATGATGCTGCCGAGAAAACTTCTGATGTTTGTTGATTGTAGTTGGCCCGGCTTGTGGGCGTTTTTTGGAACTTTATTAAGATGTTGACTTTTTAGTTGCTTTCCTAGCAACTTTTTATTTAAAAAAACAGACAAGTAGCTTGCTACCCTTTGGGTAGTCAGTGTTAGTGACCCTTCAAGGCCTTTATAACTTTATATAATTTGGTTTTCTTGCTTTGCGTGTGTTCTTTACTGCCTTGCGTTGGTCCCCTGATAGACTCTTTTTTGTAATCCTCTTTCTCAGACCTTCGTGAGGTCTCTTTCAGGGATTGCTTGGATTTTTGTAGTGGATCGACCTCGTTGGGTCGACTTCCTCTAAGCTATTTCATAATCCTCTTTTTTGGACCTTGGTTAGGTCTCTTTCAGGGATTACTTTTATAATTAGGTCGATCTCTTCTAAGTTATTTCGTAATCCTCTTTTTTGGACCTTGGTTAGGTCTCTTTCAGGGATTACTTTTATAACTTGTCTTTTGTAAGAGGTTGACTTCGTTAGGTCGATCTCTTCTAAGTTATTTCGTAATCCTCTTTTTTGGACCTTGGTTAGGTCTCTTTCAGGGATTACTTTTATAACTTGTCTTTTGTAGGAGGTCAACTTCGTTAGGTCGATCTCTTCTAAGTTATTTCGTAATCCTCTTTTTTGGACCTTGGTTAGGTCTCTTTCAGGGATTACTTTTATAACTTGTCTTTTGTAGGAGGTCGACTTCGTTAGGTCGATCTCTTCTAAGTTATTTCGTAATGCTCTTTTTTGGACCTTGGTTAGGTCTCTTTCAGGAATTACTTTTATAACTTGTCTTTTGTAGGAGGTCGACTTCGTTAGGTCGATCTCTTCTAAGTTATTTCGTAATCCTCTTTTTTGGACCTTAGTTAGGTCTCTTTCAGGGATTACTTTTATAACTTTTTCATCTTGGGCTGACTTTGCTAGGTCGAGCCCTTCTAAGTTAAAGTAATCCTCTTTAATAGGGTTGGCCAGACCTCTTTCCAGGGTTTACTTATAACTTGGGTTGACTTCGTCCGACTTCCGAACGCCGGCCAGTCTTTAAGTTATTTTATTAGCTATCCGTAAGACCTCGTCAGGTTCTTTTTTAGATTGCTTTCTATAACTTCTTACATTATTCTGTGTTCATCTTTGCCGATTTGTAGAAAGTGGTTGGCATCTCTAGCTCGTCCTTTGGGTGAATCGCGTTTTCACCTTTATCGGACGACTCATCTTTATCGTGGTCGTGCAGTGAAATTATTTTTCACTTTCTGCCGACCTGTAGCTTTATAATCGGACGATGAATACTTCAAATTAATGCGTCTTGAAATCTTTGTAGGACGCCTAGATAAATTTTATTCAAAGAAAAATGCAAATATATACATATGGGAATTTTCTCATCCTCTTACGTTGGGTATGTCTCAACCTGGTGCCTCATTAAAAAACCTTTTCAGGAAAAAGAGGGCATCCACTAATGAGACACTTTACCTTTTCTAACTGTAGTACCTTCTTAGGTTGCAGGCGTGCCATGACCTTGGAAGCTCCCGTCCGTCGAGTTCGGACACTCTGTAGTAGCCCTTCCCGAGTACTTCTATGACTCGGTATGGTCCTTTCCAATTGGCTACCAGCTTTCCCTCTCCGGGTCGAGTTGTTCCGATGTCCTTTTGGATTAAGATGAGGTCGTTTTCAGCGAAACTTCTTGGTACTATCCTTTGGTTATATCTAGAAGCCATTTGGCGTTTTAGCGCTTCTTCTCTAATCCGAGCTCTTTCCTGAACCTCAGGTAGCAGGTCGAGTTCTTCCCTCTGGAGTTGGGAGTTTGCTCCCTCATTATAATGGACTGCCCTATGCGATCCTTCCTCAATTTCTATTGGAATCATTGCCTCCATTCCGTATGTTAGCCGGAATGGGGATTCCTTTGTGGTGGAATGTGGTGTTGTTCGATATGCCCATAGGACTTGTGGGAGTTCCTCTGCCCAGGCTCCCTTCACATCCTGCAATCTCCGTTTTAACCCTGCCAATATGACTTTGTTGGCGGCTTCGGCCTGTCCGTTAGCTTGGGGGTGTTCGACAGAGGTGTACTGGTGCTTTATATACAAATCGGCTACTAATTTTCTGAAGCCCGTATCTGTGAATTGGGTGCCATTGTCTGTGGTTATTGAGTACGGGACCCCAAATCTTGTGACAATGTTTCTGTATAAGAATTTTCGGCTTCTTTGGGCAGTGGCATTGGCTAATGGTTCTGCTTCGATCCACTTTGTAAAGTAATCTACCCCTACTATGAGGAATTTAACTTGCCCTGATCCCTGGGGAAAGGGGCCGAGAAGGTCGAGTCCCCATTTCGTAAAAGGCCTAGGGACAGTCACGCTGATGAGTTCTTCTGGCGGGGCGATGTGGAAATTGGCATGTTTCTGACATGGTGGACATGTCTTTACAAATTCTGTAGATTCTTTCTGTAAAGTTGGCCAGTAAAACCCTGCCCGGAGTATCTTTTTGGCAAGAGCCCGTGCTCCGAGATGATTGCCGCAAATGCCGCTGTGTACCTCTTCTAACACTTCCCTGGTGTGGGAGGTCGGCACACATTTTAGTAATGGTACCGAGATCCCTCTTTTGTATAGGATGTTGTTTATGATGGTGTAATACTGTGCCTCCCTTTTTAGCTTTTTTGCTTCCTTGTCTTCTGCGGGGAGTGTTCCTGTTTTGAGGTAGTTAATTATGGGGATCATCCATCCTTGGTCCTGGCCCGTTATGGTTAGGACTTTTTTTGTTTCCGAGATTGAGGGATTCTGTAGCATTTCCTGGATGAGGCTTCTATTATTGCCCCCTGGTTTGGTGCTGGCCAATTTTGAGAGTGCGTCAGCTCGAACATTTTGCTCACGGGGTATGTGGCAGATCTTGTATTCCCCGATTCGTTCGAGTTGTTGCTTGGTCTTATCCAGATATCTTTTTATGGTGGGATCTTTGGCTTGGTAGCTCCCTGCTATCTGTGATGTGACCACTTGCGAATCACTATAAATGTTAAGTTTTAGAGCTCCCACCTCTTCAGCCAGTTTTAGACCAGCTAGCAATGCTTCGTATTCCGCCTGGTTATTTGAAGCCGGGAATCCGAACTTGAGGGAGAGCTCAATTTGGGTTCCCTGGTTGCTTTCTATTATAATTCCTGCGCCACTTCCCGTTTTATTTGAAGAACCATCCACATACAGATTCCACTCTATGGGGGCTTCTAGGGCATCTGTGAATTCGGCGATAAAATCGGCCAGGTATTGTGATTTGATGGCGGTCCGAGCTTCATATTGGAGGTCAAATTCTGACAGCTCGACTGCCCATTGTAGAATTTTGCCTGCTAAATCTGTTTTCTACAGTATTCCCTTTAAGGGCTGATTAGTTCGAACTTTAATGGTGTGGGCCTGGAAGTAGGGGCAGAGTCACCGAGATGTTAAAACGAGAGTGTAAGCAAATTTTTCTATTTTCTGATAGTTCAGCTCGGATCCCTGCAGTGCTTTGCTAATGAAGTAGACGGGTTGTTGCCCGTTTTCGCTTTCTCGGACCAGTGCTGACGCTACTGCCTTGTCTCATACTGCAAGATATAGTATGAGTGGTTCTCCTTCTTGAGGTCGGGATAGGATAGGTGGCTGTCCTAAGAACTTTTTAAAGTCTTGGAACGTTTGTTCGCATTCGGTCGTCCACTCGAACTGTTTTCCCTTTCTTAAGGTAGCATAGAAGGGGAGAGATCTTATTGCGGCTCCTGCTAAGAATCGGGATAGGGCGGCCAACTTCCCGTTGAGTTGTTGTACTTCTTTTACGCAGGTTGGGCTTTTCATGTTGAGTATGGCCTGGCATTTATCTGGATTTGCTTCAATTCCTTTCTGTGTGAGCATGAAGCCTAAGAATTTGCCTGCTTCTACCGCAAAGGTGCATTTTGCTGGATTGAGTCGCATATTATGCTTCCTGATGGTGTAACACCTGGGCTAGGTCGGTCAATAGTGTCTGTTCGCTTTTTGTTTTAATTAGCATGTCGTCCACATAAACTTCCATGATTTTTCCGATGTGATCCGAGAAGACTTTATTCATCAATCTTTGATAAGTGGCTCCTGCGTTCTTAAGGCCGACAGGCATTACGATGTAGCAGTAGTTCGCCTTTGGCGTTAAAAACGAGGTCTTTTCCTGGTCCGGTGGGTTCATGGGGATTTGGTTGTATCCTGAATACGCGTCCATAATGAGAGATATTTATATCCAGAGGAAGCATCTACCAGGGCGTCAATACTCGGGAGTGGGTATGGGTCTTTTGGGCAAGCTTTGTTAAGATCTGTGTAATCGGTGCACATTCGCCACTTCCCATTTATTTTTTTTCACCAAAACGACGTTGGCTAGCCATAGTGGGTATTTGACTTCTCTTATAAATCCAGCTTCCAGCAGTGCCTGCACTTGCTCTTCCACAGCTTGGGATCACTCTGGCCCGAGTTTTCTTCGTTTCTGCTGGACCGGTCGAGATCCTGGATAAACTGCCAACTTGTGACACATTAGTTTAGGGTTTATGCCTGGCATGTCTGCGGCTTTCCATGCAAAAAGGTCGGCATTATCTCGCAAAAATTGTATTAGCAGTTCTTTTAAATCTCCTTTGAGGATTGTGCCGATATTAGTTATTTTTTCTGAGGTGTCCCCGATCTGAATTTTTTCTATCTTGCCCTCTGGTTGGGGGCGAAACTCTTCTCGTCGTTGAACTCCGCCCAGCTCTATTGTGTGGAACTCTTCTCCTTTGCCCCTGAGGTTGAGGCTCTCGTTGTAACAGCGACGCACCATCCTCTGGTCTGCTTTTATCGTGGCTATCCCTTTTGGAGTTGGGAATTTCATGCATAGGTGTGGGGTCGAGACTATTGCGCCGAGTTGGTTGAGCGTGGTCCGGCCTATGAGAGCATTGTATGCTGAGCTTACATCGACTACAATATAGTCTATTTTGAGGGTCCTGGATTAGTCTCCCTTTCCAAAGGTTGTATGCAGTGGTATGTATCCTAGTGGTCGAACCGGAGTGTCTCCTAGCCCGAACAAACTGTTTGGATATGCTTTAAGTTCTTTTTCTTCTAAGCCGAGTTTATCAAAGGTTGTTTTGAATAAGATGTCGGCAGAACTCCCTTGATCTATTAGCGTCCGATGTAGGTTGGCGTTTGCCAATATGATAGTGATAACCATTGGATCGTCGTGTCCTGTAATGATGCCGGTTGCGTCCTCTTTAGTGAATGTTATTGCCAGGATGTTGAGTGCTCCCTCCTCTCCTTCAACATGGTATACCTCTTTGAGGTATCTTTTACGAGAGGATTTGGAGATCCCTCCTGCTTCAAATCCGCCATGTATCATGTGGACATGTCTTTCTGGCATCCGAGGTGATCGTTTCGCTCGTTCTGTGTCTTCATCCCTTCGTCTCTTTCTTTGTCGTCATCTCGTGTGGCCAGAAATTGGTCTAGTTTTCCTTCTCTTACCAATTTTTCTATGATATTTTTCAAGTCGAAGCATTCGTTGGTGGAGTATCCCCGGACCCGATGATATTCACAATACTCCTTTCGGTTTCCTCCTCCCTTTTTGCCTTTGAGTGGCCGTGCTGGGGGAATTTTTTCCGTATGGCAGACCTCTTTATATATTTCGACCAGGGATGCTCTAAGAGGAGTATAGTTATGGTACTTCTTAATTTTCTCCCCTTCTCTGTCGTCTTTTCTTTTGGATTCTTTGTCTCTGTCACGGAGGGAAGCTCCCGACTTCGAGGACTCTCCTAACCGAGCGTTTTCTTCCATATTGATGTATTTTTCTGCTCGCTCATGTACTTCGTCGAGGGTGGCCGGGTACTTTTTTGATATAGATTGGCTGAAAGGTCCCTCTCGTAGGCCGTTGATGAGTCCATGATTGCGGCCTCCGTGGGTAAGCTTTGTATGTCCATGCATGTTTTGTTGAATCTTTCCATGTAGTTTCGAAGGCTCTCCCGATCTCCTTGTTTGATTCCTAATAAACTGGGGGCATGTTTAGCTTTATCCTTTTGAATGGAAAATCTGGCTAGGAATTTTTTGGCTAAGTCGTCGAAGCTTGAGATGGATTTTGGGGGTAAGTTGTCGAACCACCGAATAGCTGTCTTTGTGAGAGTTGTTGGGAAGGCTTTACAGCGAACAGCATCTGGGGCGTCAGTGAGGTACATTCTACTTCTGAAGTTACTAAGATGGTGGTTGGGATACGTGGTGCCGTCGTACAGGGTCATATCCGGGAGTTTGAAGTCTTTTGGAATTTTGGTTTTCATGATTTCCCTAGTGAAGGGGTCTTGCTCTTTGTGTGAATTTTCTTCGAGATTAGCGCGAGGGGCTTTTGATTTGAGATCGGCTTCCAATTGCTGCAGTTTTTCTTCCAACTCCCGACGTCGCCGCATCTCTCTTTGTAGATCTCTTCCGATTTCTCGTTGTTGCTGGGTTTCTTTTTCCAGTTGTTTTAGGCGATTTAAGAGTGCTTCTATGGCTCCTGAATTTGGCAAATCTTTGTCTTTGCTGGTCTCCGGAGTGTCTTGTAGCGTGACATCCGCGTTTTTGTGCGGTGTTCGATCCTCCAGACCTGAATCGTGATCGTTGTCATGGTTGTCCGCCATGGTGATGGGATGACTTCCAGGTTCCCCGGCAACGGCGCCAATGTTCCGAGGGTTACCTGAAACTGTAGGTCGATCTCGGACGAGATCTTCTGTATTGGTCGGAGATGACGTGTCCGGCTGGCTGGTGGCGGCCGGGGCTGTTGTGTCCGACTTGTTGGACTGGCTGCACTTCTGATCCTTGGCCACCGGAGGGTGGGGGGTACCTGCAAGAGACTCCGATGCTTAAGTTAGCATGGGTATTAAACAGGTTTTATGTAGAATCAGAGTATGAGTTATACCTGGGTGCTCCAGTGTATTTATAGTGTTGAGATGTGACCTTCGTTGGGTAAGATAAGTTAGTTATCTTATCTTATCTTTATCTTTAGAGTTGAGGTCAGCATATCTTTATTGGAACCGCCCTTATCTCTATAGGCTTAGGCCGCCTTAGGATTTGGGTCGTGTTCCTTTATTTGGGCCTTTTACTGGGCTCTCTTGTTGATTTGGCCGAGCTCTTTGAGACGAGGTCGGATAGTCTGTCCTGAAAAGGTTGGTCGCTTTATCTCGAGTCATCCCAGGTCGGATAGCTCGACCTAGGGTATGAACACATACTAAACTAATTAAAATGTAAAGTGTAGTTAAAAAGCATGTATATTAATTACCTGAAGAATAGGGCCATTATCATCACCTAAGATATTCATGTGTTGTGTGAGAAGCTTCTGAATTGTTTTCTGTTGGCTGAAGAATAAAATTTTAGCCTTCAGCCTCTATCAACCTGCAGCAGGATATTAGCAAGAATGAGTACATGAAACCAGCAAGTATTACCAATGTGGATGGGATAGCTCAAAATAAAAAATTAAATAAAATGCAAAAATAAAGTTAACATTGAACTAATTTGAAATAAGTCAACCAAAGCCAACAAATTTGTAACTTGTAAGTTGTAGAAGAAAACACATTAACCTAAACACATGTTCATCATGCAGAATACTAGCCCAAAATTAATGTCCAACATATGAAATAACAATGAAGTGAAAAAAAGTTAGCAAATGGTCATAACATGTAAAAAGCAGTTATTGAAATTAGCACTTAGTCACTAGTTCAACCACACAGTTGGATCTACTTGAGGTTTTTTCTTTGTAAAATAATCTAAAGCTTCACGATATGTTAAATTTTTTGTTGAAGATGTTCTCCAAGTATTACATATATAAAACCAATAATGACTAGGGATGGCAACGGGTCCCCATGGGGGCGGGGACATGCCCCCCGCCCCCGCCCCCGCCACCCAGAATCCGTCCCCGTCCCCGCCCCATCCCCGCGACGGGTAACGGAGACCCCATATCCACCAGGGATCAGAGTCTCCGCGGGTCTCCACGGATTTTTAAAAAAAATAAAAAAATTCAGGAAAAAAGAAAAATTAAAAAGCAGAAAGATAAAGATAATCTACAAATTATCATTACAAGCATACTCTTTATAGCCTTCATAAACTTAAACAGCAACAACTAATATTGTCTCAATTCAATCATCAAACATATTAATAAAATAACCAAAATAAATCTAAATACTAAACTTATTCATCACATTCCAAAAACATAAATCTTAAGCCTTTCTTTCATCACATAATGGCAGTGATAGTAGCTTTTGAGTTGTTTGAATCTGCATAAAAAAATCGAAGGTTACATAATTTTAAACATTCAATCCCAGTTTCTTCTAACTACTACATTATTAAAAAACAAACAGAGGCCCATATATGAGGTACAATCACAAGATACTTCTATGAAATTCAAAGAAAATCACAGAAACCACAAGATAATTAATGAAAAATGCTTCAAGGTAAATGAAATCTAAGGTTGACTTACCGGAAAAAAGAACGGCGAACGGAAAAAGGATCTTGCTAGACGCTGAGATGGAGACCGGACTGCCTCTGTTGAAGACAAAGACGATAACAGGGAACAATGCCCCTGCCGTAGACGAAGATGGCAACGACAAAGAACGATTGTGCCTCTGCCGAAGAGAAGGAGACAAGACTCGCGACGACGCAGACATTTCAAGCTCCTCCCGGTGACCTTGAGAGGGAGAGGTGGAAGCTGTGAGAGGGGACAAGGCTCGCGACGACGCAGACGGCGGTGAGAGTGGAGGAGGGTGGCGAAGAGAGGGAAAGTGGAGGAGGGTGGTGAAGAGAAGAAGAGGATCTGAGAGGGACCAAGAAGGAGAGGCCGAGAGGGAGAGGATTTGAGTTCTGAGAAGGAGAGTGAGTAGTGGCGGCTGAGAGAAAAGAAAGGGTATGGCTTAGGGTTTCTTATAAATGATATATATATATATATATATATATATATATATATATAGGGGTACTTTTGTTATTTCTTATATGTAGGTATTACACGGGTCTCCACGGGGCGGGGACCTTGCTCCCCGTCCCTGCCCCGTTTATTTCACGGGTCCCCGTCCCCGCCCTCCATGGGTAAAAAACTTCCCCCAAATCCGTCCCCCGGCGGGTAATTCCCCGCGGATACCCGCCCCGCCGGGGGAAATTGCCATGCCTAATAATGACCCTCTATCCTTAAGCTTGTATGAGAGATGGTTCATATAAGGTTCTAAAATCCAGATTGGACATCAAACCACTCAAGCAACCAGGTCAAAACTTCAGAGATCCAACCAATTGAACTGAGTCTCAATCGGATTCCACCAAATTATAGTAAAAATCTGTTGTATTACTTAATATAATAGAGCATTTATGGGAGCAGGACCTAAAGTTGGTGTGAGATGTTTTCAGGATGATTGGAGCATTTTTGCTTCTGAATGTATAATAATATATTCAAAATGTCAATGTTTGACTTAAATCCTAATTCGGGACAACATTGAATCCGATCCTTTCAAAATTTTTTGGGACAAAAAAAATACGTTTGAAACATTAGGGACTAAATTAAGATTTAGCCCAAATATTGGGGATTAAAATAGTACTTTACCCAAATACAAATGTCATTTCCCTCAAGCATGGACAAAGTAAAAGTTCAATAATCAAGTATGATTCAACAACATAAAACAAAAAGAAAGTTTTTGCTTAATAGACAAGGTTCAATATGTCATTAAACAAGTGATTTGAATCCTTCTTTTTCTACCTATCTCAATCTATTGCTCAATCCTCTGCTTATTATTTGATATATACTATGCTAATAAGAAAAATCAGGCTGGTTTCTAAAGTAGTCTGAAAATTAGCTCAGGAAACCTAGGATAGCTGGAGCAACATATACATATCCCAAAATAAAGCAACATGAAGTGAGGTTGACATGTGATGGAGTTAGTTGTAGATTTTCTTAAAATATCCCAAAATCACTTGAACGTCTCAAGATTTACGTGGAAAAAGAAAAGCTCTTCCTTCTTGAGGATTTAAGTATCTTTTCCTTCATTTGTCTAAAAGCCACACATTAAAGAAGCAGGTGATGTTCTAGTAATAAACCAGATATGTATTATTTCGTGACAGTAATTGAGTTGTAATTCTTCAATATACAAAGGATGCAAGAGAGTTATTGAAACACTAAACTGGAAGTAATTAAATGATTCCAATTTCTAAGAAGCAAAATAACAAACACATAAAGTACATTATTACTAAATGTTTCTAAGAATTGAATATGGTTTACTAACTCTAATTGCTAGGATGCATCTTATAGACAACAACAAAATATTTATTGTTGTCTCTGTACTACTTGTGGCATTTAAATTTTAGAAAAGAAAAAGATAGTTAAAAGAAGAAGCAATTATGGCCCACATTACCTCACAGAGATAATTAGCCCCTGTCATAAAACAAAAACATTGTATATATTAGAGGCATCCAATGAGGTATAGCCATGTACTAACATTAAGAGAAGCATTATATTAGCGACGTCAAATTTGGGTTTCATGAAGAAAGGAAAACATGGTGAAGGCAAATATGAATTAGAGGTTGGGCTTGGTGACCACTTTCTATGAATTTGAACACACAAATTTAACAAATAATAAACTAAACTTAAGCAATTAATTGCTCCCAGTTCATTGTGTATGTTACAATTCTTCGACTACAGTGATTACAAATTTGATATAACCAACAAGTCGAACAAGCTAAATTTCAAAAATTTATATAAATAATTACACATACCATGTTAGAATATTAATTGGATTTCAAATAATTTGGTTGAGACTCTGACACTCCATGCTTTCAAAATTAAAAAAGTATAACTCAAGTAAATTCCTTAAAAGCTTTTCCTACAAACAGAAAACATGAAGAACATCTATGCAGTTCACAGTGCACGTCATACCAGGAGAAAACAAGTATTCACATGATTCTAATCAATCCTATAATTATGAAAAAATTCAGTGAAGACCTTACTCAATTAGTCAATTTCTTCTAACAATCCCTAATTTTTTACCTAAAAATACATTGAAAAAGGAAGAAAATCATAACCTGTAATTAAATAAAATAAGTAGCAATTAGCATAGAACAATCAAAACATAGAATCAAACAAAATAAGGTTGATGAGGAGAAGAGAAGCTCGAAGAAAAGAAGCTAACAGAATACCTCACAAATCGCATCAATGGAAGCAAAAGTACCATCATAGGAGAAGCATTGATGGACATGACACTGATGGAGGGGAAGAATCATTGATGGAGGAGAAGCTCGCAGAGCAGCGGCGATGTAGTTTTTGAATTCTGCCACACCAATGTAACTCTCACACACATAAAACAAGGAATCCAAAGAATAGTAATAACCAGAGAGGAAGTAACAAATCATGAATCAAAAGAAGATGAAGAAGAAGAGGATGAGAATTTTGTATAAAAACCAAGAAGTGAGAACGGACACGAAGAAGACGAGTTAGGGTAAAAAGCTCGCACAACATAGAGCGCAGAAGCTCGATAGAGGAGAAGATGGCATCAATGGCAGAAAAGCTCACAAGAATAGAAGAGAAGCTCACATCAATGGAGGAGAAGAAGCCACTGAAGGAGAAGCTCGTTGCTCATGCTCTACTTTGCGACTCGCAATTAGATTTAGGTTGGGTTTTCTTCTAACAACGGTTATTACTGCCAAAATCACTCCTTGACTTACAAATACATTATGGCAGTAACATAAACTGCCTTAATTCATGAACATTATGGCGTTTATACAAAACCGCCTTAATATTAACGACATTTTAACCAGTTTTTTTTTTGTAGTGAAAGTTATTTTCCAGTACACTCTAACCCTTAAGATGAAGAATGAAACTCATCACTTCTTGAATAGAACATCAATATATTAATCAAAAGTAGAAAAATAATAATATTAATCCATCAAGGTAAATAGAGCTCCTAACCTTAACAAAGGAGATTAGGCTCATGGTGCAAAGTAAACAAAATTGTAAAGTGTAGTGTAAGATGTGTTGTCCGTGGACAAGTTCCCTAGACTATTTTAAAACCTAAAACCAAAACCTAAAGTTCAAATTCAAACTGAATCAAAATAGAATCAAATCTTTTCTGATAACTCTTAACTAACTAGTAATCTTCCTTGTATTTAAAATTCAAAACTTTGTGTGTTACTTTATTAAAATCATGGAATTGCAACTTGATCTTGGGTCAACAAAGCAAGTACTTGAAGTTGGAGAGATTGGTGAAGTATTGTGATGCCCTTGGGACTTGGCCCATGTAGTGGCGTTAGACGCAAGGGAGAGTGCCTTGAACACAAGGCCCAGTTTGGAATCCTTGGAACCTCTATCTCAACTGCGTTGGATGCATGGAGGACTGCGCATGGATGATGGACAACCACTAGAGGTACTCCAGAGGGATGTGTTGGATGTATGGTGGGCTACGTTCAACGCATGATGTGGCTGAGTTGAATGCAGGAGGTTGCTGCGTTGGACTTTGGAGGGAGCTGCGTTGAACGCAAGAGGCTGCTTCATTGGACTTGGGGGGAGCTGCATTGAACGCATGGGTCCCTGTGTTTTCCAGGAGCTTCTCTGTTTGTATCTCTCCATCCTTGTTCCTAGTGTTTCTCTTGCTTGTCTCTCTTCATCCTTATTCTTATTTAAAATCTTTCACAATTTTCTACATATACCAAAGCTCAAAGCATCTCCAAAAAACATTGATTAAAGCATAAACAATATCAATTATAATAAAAAAAATCACTAACTTTATTCAAAGAATTAATAAAGAAAATAACTAAAGATGCTCATACATCACAACACCAAACTTAAGATCTTGCTTGTCCCCAAGCAAGAAAAGAACTATGCACAAAGGATTCTCTTAATTGAAGTAGGTTGAAGAATTACTTGTGATACCTCAGTGAGTGAAGTGATCAAGTGACAATGGGGTAAACTCCGAATCGTGTAATCATATGTGGATTCCAGTGCTTGCTAAGTCTACAATTGGAAGTCTTATAACTTAGGAATTTAACTCGGATGATATTATAGAGTTCTCTTTATAAGTTTTTCACCTTGAAGATAGCTTTCTCCTTTCTTTTTTTTGTTGTGATCATTATTTTCTCTTTTCAGCTATTTTTTTAGGATAATTGCACTTGGCTTTGACTCTAAATGTTCTATCTCAAGGCAAGTTTTTAAGATGAGTTTTCAATCGACACTTCCGAACCAGTTGGTTCAAGATATTGGGTGTTGAAGCCCCCTCATATTTACTTGCTCAAGCCTCTCTCCTTGACACAGCAACACCACAAGCACTTAACTAGGAAACTACTTTGAGTTTTGTTTCTTTTTAACCTTCCTAGCCATTGATGTTTAGAACCTTGGGCCTTGCTCTTGTTTTTCTTTTCCTACTGCTTTTTGGTTTTATAGATTTTTGAGACCTCTATAATACTTCTCTAAACTTCATTCCATGTCTTAGAGCTCCCCATGCAAGTTTTCACAAACATGAAACCTCATTACACAATCCACTACAAGAAAAAAGAACCGTGGCCACGCTTTTTTCTTGCTATTCTTTAAAAGCATGGCAAAAAAGGGTCAATGGCCACGCTTTTATGAGGGTAGCAATTGATAAGAGATTTGGCCACATTTTTTATTGCTATGCTTCAAAAGCGTGGCAAAATGGGTCAACATGCATGCTTTTATGAGGGTGGCAGTTGATAAGAGATTTGGCCACGTTTCAAAAGCGTGGACGTAGAGAAAAACAGGCATGCTTTGTAAGTGTGGCGATATGGCTTCGTTATGGTGACGTTTTAAAAGCGTGGCCATTTCTTATAATTCTTTTAGCATGCTTGGCCAAAAGGTCCTTATAAAAAACAAAAGGCTGTGTTTTTCTTCATAATTCAAAACATTGCGTTCTCCTTCATAATTCGAAAGAACCCTTTTTCTCTTCAAAGAACCCTTTGTCTTCAAAGAACCCAAAACCCTAAAAGCTCCAAAGAACCCCAGCTCTCATCCTTAGAACTCCGCAAAGAACCTCAGCCCTTCGAAGAACATCGCCAGCGCTTGCAATGCCTCCGTCGTCACTCTCTCTTCCAACACTCCCACCATCGCTGCTCCTTCGGCGGTGACTCTCTCTGGTGTTAACCCCCTCGGTGCTCACCGTCCATCGCAAGCTAAGCCCTCCGTTGATGGCCAAAAGAAACCCTTCTACCTAGATGGTTTTGAGAGCAACGGTAGCATTGGTCACATCGTCGACGTCCACGTCATCTCAGATTCCCTTCGCCATCATGAGCTCTCTTTCTCTCCTCCATTTTTCTTTTTTGGAATTTTTCGGACCCCAAAAATTTCAATGCGATATCATATTCTCACATTTATTGTTATTATAGCCCTATTATATTGCTATATATGCTTTGTAGATTCTCTAATTGATGTAAAAGGAAAGTGCTAGGGTTTTTTTATTAGCATAAAATCTCATTTTCATGTGTTATAATTAATTAATCAGGTTCATATACATTAGCGTTAGTTCTATTTTTTTATTTTGTCTAATTTACATGGAATCCATTTCATGAAATGACAAAAAAAATTTCTTCTATTTTTGGTCCTTTCTATGATTTTTTTTTTGCTTTTTTTGTTCACTTTTTAAACATTTTTCTCTGTCTGCTACGTAATTTTGCTTCTTTTTTTTGAGGTGGGGTTATGAAAGTTATTTATTCACTCTGTAACATGATATTTTGAAGAGGAGTGTTTGAGTTCACTTGGCAGTGAGAAGTGAGAAATTTTTATACCTTTTGGTTTTGGTTATGAGAGAAGCTAGTGATATTGCTGGAGTTAAACCCCAAAGTGGTCCCTGAGATTCACGTT